>NC_057711.1:139676278-139755431 GCF_004010195.1 Chiloscyllium plagiosum | reverse complement strand
ACTCTCTCCCCACCCCTACCCTCCTCTAGCTTATCTCTCCACACTTCAGGCTCTCTGCCTTTATTCCTGATGAAGGGCTTTTGCCCGAAACGTCGATTTTGCCTGTCCTCGGATGCTGCCTGAATTGCTGTGCTCTTCCAGCACCATTGATCCAGAATCTGGTTTCCAGCATCTGCAGTCATTGTTTTTACCACCTAGATAGGGAGGGTGCACTGCAGAAGCAGGACAGTCAATTAAGAACTGGGAGATGAAACAGGTCCGTAGCTTTCACTAATAGCTGTGTGGGAGTGCAGCTGTAGTGACTGAGATACCAGAAGAAGCACCACAAAGATGAGCTGGAATGATTATCTCAATCCCTAGCACTGCAGCATTAGTAAAATTTTTTGATGGGATCTGGGTGTCACTGGCAAAGCCAGTATTTATGCTCATTTCCTTGCCTAATTGCCCTTGATCTGAATGGGCATTTCAGACAGTGAAGGGTCAACCACATTACAGTGGGTCTGGAGTCACATGTAGCACAGATATTCTTCCCTGAAGGCTTTAGTAAACAAGATGGGATGTTATGTGACAATCATCAACAGATCAGGGGCAGAATTTCATAGGGATCTGCATAATATAGACTATGATGAGAAATATGTCAGAATTGCTTGAGAGATCTAGCAAGGCCCCTCAATAATGGGAAATGCTCACTGTATCTTTTAACTAAATTTGGGGTGTCAAAGTGAGGCTCTTGTTCGGCAACCGTGAGTTGCATCTTAATGGGGTTTATTGCTTTTTAACAATATTATTAATCGCACACCCTGCCTCATTGATATGCACCTTCCTGTTCTACTGCTTGACTGAGGCAAACAGAATGCTGAGAACCTTCATAGCACATCTCCGATCCACTTCCAGTTTACTCCAGCACTTCCACACTCAATGGTAGCTATTAATGCAGTGCTACAGCAAGGACACTGAGGGGTTAGGGACCTGCACCTAGCTTATGGACTGGGCCAAACTGCATATCTAGGGTTGTCTGATTGCTCCCTTCAAACATACCCAGATGCTCACAGCATCCCTGCCTTGTCTTACCTTGCCTTTTTGCACTTGGTCCCTCAGTCAGAAATAACAGGCTTACAAGTACTGCTGTATTGTCTTGACATTTAGCATAGACACAAAGCTAGGAAGTTTGTTGTGGTTATTGGCAGTTCTCAGTTAAACCAAGGGAGATAGCCTTCAGTCAGGAGGTCACAACACAATGAAACAAGGGCAGCCTCCAATACCAGTCCAGGGGCTTTTACCTGGTCAGTCAACCACTTCAGAGTGACTAGAATCAGAATCTTTTTCACATAAGGGGTGAGGAGCCGAATGACAGACAGCCACCACCTGTTGGGCCTTTCTGCTCTATTATGGGCTGTTTCCTTCTGGAATGAGAGCACATGGAAAACATTAGCAGAATGGAGTTTAGATCAGAGTGATGCTGGAAAAGCACAGCAGGTCAGGCAGCATCTGAGGAGCAGTAAAATCGACATTTTGGCAAAAGCCCTTCCTCACTGCTCCTTGGATGCTGCCTGACCTGCTGTGCTTTTCCAGCCCGACTCTTATCTAAACTCTGGTTACCAGCATCTGCAGTCCTCACTTTTGACTAGCAGAATGGACATAATTGACATGAATTTACAAAAGGGAAATTATGATTAACAAATCTGCTGGAATATTTTGAGGAAGTAGTGCATTGAATTGACAAGGGGGAGCCAGTAGATATGGTTTATATGGACTTTCAAAAAGCTTTTCAAAAATAAATTAGTATGTAAAATTAAAGTGTGTGGGCTTAGAGTTAATGTACAGACATGGATAGAGAACTGGTTGGCAGATAGGAAATAAAGATTGGTATAAATGGGTTTTTGTCCAAGGGGCAGACAGTGGTTAGTGGGGTACCATAGGGATCAGTGTTTGGAGCACAGCTATTCACAATGTATATTAATGATTTAGATGAGGGAACTAAACTATATATCCACATTTGCATATGATACAAAACTGGATGAGAGGATAAACTGTGAGGAAGTTACAGAGATGTTTAGCAGTGATTTGGACAAATTGAGTGAGCAGGCAAATGCATGACAGAGGAAGTATAATATGGATAAATGTGAGGTCGCAAAAATAGGAAAGCAGATTGTTAACTGAATGGCAATGGATTTTGTGTTCAAATCTCTGGAATGTGACATAAACCCACAATCTACTGACTCAGAGGCATGTGTTCCTACCACCAGGTCATGTTTCCTCCGAAGTTTGAAGGAGAGAATTTTTCTAAAATGAGAGAAGCTCCTCTTTTACAATTCCCTGATTATCTACCCAAGCTTTCTGAGGTGCAGAACATGGAAACACAGATGGTTAGCACATTTTCACAATACCTTTTGGTGTAGCTACTGAGTGTGTAGCAGTGCAGAAAACTGAAATAATGTTTTTATCAATGATAAAGATTACTCTGCAATGTGACATTACTGGAAAAGATTTAATATTGAAGTTGTCCATTCATATTACAGCCCACAGGGATAATTGCTGATGGAGAAGTTAATATCATATGTTAATATCATATTCATATTTACAAAACCAGGCTTCGGAATTTTCAAAGTATTTTGAGATGGTATGCTGCCAGCTAATTTTACATTGTAATGTGCTATTATGAATACAGAGATAAATAAATTGAGATGGATGAATGGACAAGAATTTCAACTACATTCTGCCCATTTCTCACCAAAATTGGTGAAATCTTACATGTCAATTTACCTGCCTGCATCAACCTTGAGGCAGGCTTTTAAATGTGTGCCTAATCCATCAAATGAAAAACTCTAGCTGGAGAAATAAATCAATAGAAAGATAGGTAGATAGACAGATAAATGGAAAAGTACTGATAAATAGACAGACATACAGAGAAATAAATAGATATATTTTTTTGCCATGCAACAATTGGAAAAGCAATTGTGGCAAATTTAAGTTTCTCAGTGACTAAGAGAAAAGTTATAGCCTCTTGTGTATGTGATCAGCTGATTTGACTGTTGATTCTGGAAATGGCAGAATAATATTAGTACCTGATCCAGGATTTCTTAAATGCAATTTTGAGATCTGCAACCCCAAACTGTTATTTCATTATATCTTTCCTGCAAGTCTTCTTTCTGGAGCTTTCGCAGCCTCAGCCTTTCTATACATCTGTATTTGGAGATGCCTGTGTTGGACTGTGGTGTACAAAGTTAAAAATCACACAACACCAGGTTATAGTCCAACAGGTTTAATTGGAAGCACTAGCTTTTGGAGCGCTGCTCCTTCATCAGGTGGTTGTGGACCTGATGAAAAGGAGCAGTGCTCCGAAAGCTAGTGCTTCCAATTAAACCTATTGGATTATAACCTGGTGTTGTTTGATTTTGAACTTTATTCTCCTGTATGCAGTGTAAACAATACAGTAAATTTATGTTCCTAAAGGACTGCTCTGTGTAAATATTAATTCGATAAGCTTCTTCAAAATGTTACAAATATTCCTGTTGACTAATAAAAGGACTTTCGAATTTAACATGCAACCAGGGGCTCTCCAATGTTTTATGTTAAGTATTGACACTTACCTGACCTGCACTAACATTTGACATTGGGCTCAAATGTCAGATGGCAGTAAATTTGTAATTCTATGTGGAATTGGGAAGGGTGGTAACAATGTGATTTATGGCAGAAACAAGGCAAGTATCAACATGGGCACTGAGACAGAAAAAAAGGGAATGACAGTAGCATTGAGATTGGGGACAAAAATGAAATGGACAATAAGTTTGGAATTGAAAACAGATATGAATTGGACAGTACCAATAGGATTAATGTAGACAAGGAGTAGGCAATAATATTGGAACTGGAAGCACATGTGGAGTGAGCAGTATCACTATGATTGGGAAAATAAGTTAAATGCACAATATCCTTCTGATATTGGGCAGGTATAGCATGACTGTATTCAGGATTTAGAACAGTTATGGCATGAGTAGCAACTTTGAAGTTGAGGGCAGACATCCAATGATGGGATGGCTAATCTACACTGTGATTAGAAGCAGATATAGATTGGGCAGGGACATCAGGATTAGCCTGGGCTAGGCAGTAACATTGGAATTGGAAGATGGTGGGGGATGAGGAAGAACATTACATTAGAGACAGATATGGAATGAATGGGAACATTGATTGACATTCATTATATAATGTTTGTGGAAAAATCTTTACAAGCTGTTTCTTCTTCTCATGTTGTTTGTCTTCCTACAGCTGTATCCAGCCATTAAGAAATATGATGCTTTCTTCTGACTGGACAGTACACTAGACTCAGCAATCCACAGATCAGGCCACTGACTAGTTACACAAAGGTATTATGCATAATGTATTAACATAATGATTTATTTGATTTAAGCTAATAAGTGCTCATTAATTATTTGTTTTCCTGTTCTGTAACTGCTGTGTTGCTGTATCGCTTCCAAACCAGACACGTGTTTACCTTGAGGACAGTTACATGACATCACAACATGTCACATTCTGGTATAAAGATATATCTGTCTTCAGCCAATTCAGCTGAACCCTTCGCATGAGTGCAGCATTCACAGCAAGGACTAGCTCAAAATAGAACTAGATTCCATGTTGCAAAACACAGACATCATCCAGAGAGTCAAACGTCGCACTGATTGATGGAGCTTCATTACTTGTGTTTTGAAGAAAGATGGCACTCTGCATGTATTTTCCAATCCAAGGTGACTAAATCTTGTGCTAAATGATATGCACATGAGATCCCTACACTGAGCTTAATTCCAAACTTTTCTGGGTCCGATGCCAAGAATGGATATTCATTTGAACAGTTTTCCCTGGAGACATGGGAACAGATAACTGTTAGTATACCTTTTGGTCAATACTGTTTCCTTGGGTTACCATCTGGACTAACCATCAACCAGGATATTATTCCAACAAGGTATGGATTGTATCATCAAGAAACTACCAGATTGTCTCTCTATTGCAGATGACATCACAAGACTTGGAAGAATTAACCATGAGCTTGACACAAATCTCCATCAGCTCATGACCTTTGCAGAAATAAAAATCAAAAACCAAAGCACCTCTATTTTAGAATCCAAGTTCCCAATTAATAGTAATTGTGTAACATTAATCATACAAGTTATATGTAGAAATAAAATGTAATAAAATCTGTACTTTGTTTAATCAATCACATGAGACTTATTAAACAACGCTCCTTTCCAAAATATTTAAATTAGGGAACTAGCCCATAATGTTGCTGAAGTTTTTAAGCAGAAATCCTACCTTACTATACTTGGCTACAGTGAATACTGAAAGGAAGATTGCAATGAACAAGAGAACACACAAAGTCACTAGCATCATGCTCTGTTGACTCCTAATGCTACCTTTGCCCCAATGTTTGGCAGTGTTCTTTCTCTCCCTGAGCAAGAAGATGTGCCCTGTGCTGGTCAATAGCAACAGCCTTTTAATGACTGCAGGTATCTAAAATTCTAGTCACTTGTATGACATCAATAATGTAGCCAGAGAAAGAGATTGTTCAAATAAAATGCCCAGGTTTTGTAAGATAAGATTGGCTAATTCCTGCAGCAGTCTGGGAGAGGGAGTACACTTCAACAGCACTAGTACAAACTTGATTATCAACATGCCCGCATACCATACAGATACTATAACCCTCTTGTAATGATTTTAATAAGGTCAGCCAGGTGGACCTCACAGAATATGAGTTCCTTGATTGAAGCTGTTAATCTGGTCCAATCAGGGAGACCTGGCTGATAGCTATAAACAGGAGTGTCCACGTAAGCATCATCCCTATCAGTCCTTGTTTGTTATTGGTTCACTGACCACATGGATGTTTTCTCTGGTGATGGAAATATTGAATCAAGTTATTTTTACACAATGGTGTCTTCACTAAGTCTGTGCTGTTACACAGAAACAACACGGGTGCTGTGGGGAAAATAAGCATAACTGCTGTATAGCATTACGTTACTGTATAGCAGCAGTGTGGACGTAATAAACAAAATAAACAGGAGTGTTATAAACAGGAGTCTGAAAGTTGTCTCTGAGAAAGGTGGATCAGTGTCTCAAGTATGATGCACGTGGAAATAAAGGGTGACTTGGTGACAGGATACTGGTCTCTGTGGAGTTATTTCACTGTTTACAAGTCTAAAGATAAATACTGAAAGCATTTCCTATTTTAGCTCCTCTAGGAGCTTGATGTTTAAGTGCATAATTTATAAAGATCAGGACATTGCCATAGAAAAATTTAGTATAGTAAAGTTTATGCAGCAAAGTTTGCTTTTGTTAGAAAAGAACTAGCAAAAGCTGGTTGAACCTTACTGCAAACATATAGACAAAAACCTACATCCATGTGCCGCCTATAAACTTATTGTATCCTGGACAGGAAGGAAAAGTGACAAGGTTTTTTACAAACCTGCTTTGCTGATCCAGGATCTGAACGTAACCATAAACTCTCAGGAAAGACAACACCTTTTTAAAATAACAGTTTTGAATTAGTGAAAAGGAAGGCAGATGGAAAGGGTTGAAGGCTCAGAACGGCTTGTACAAATATTTCTCAAACCCAGGAGAGAGGCCCAATGTTTGGAATATGTGAGCAAGAGACAACCGAACATAAATGCGTTAACAGTACAAGTACTCGACTCAGGACTAGAGACACAGCTTTCTGTATGTTACAGTTCAGAATAGTGAGGGTCACTGGTAAGAGGCTGTGCCAGCAGATTATTATCTCTTGATACATACTGAATGTCAGCTAACACAGGAACAAGCAAGACAGAATTTGAACATTTTATTTGTATGCTAAGGTTGATTCCAATACAAATGGAGCTTACAATGCATCATCCCAGATGAAGGTATTTTAGAAAATGCAGTGATTAAATCTTACAGTATCAGAAGGCCATCTCTCCCTCAGTCTCTCTCACACACACATCTATATATACAAACACTTCTATTAAATCCTCTATTAACATTCTCTGTTTTAAAAAGAACAATCATTGTTTCTCAAATATCTTCTCTAACTGAAGTCCCTTGCATCATTCTTGCAAATCTGCTTGTCACCCTCCCTAAGACCTGACATCCTTCCTGAAGGGTGTGCCTGGAGTTGGACAGTACTCTAGCTGAAAGATGAACAGTAATTCTTTTAATATTGCTTGTAAAATAGAAGTTGACAGCACAGAAACCGGCCATTTGTCCAAACAGATGTGTGCAGCATTAATTCTTCACTTGAGCCTTCTCCCAGCTGACTTTGTCTAACTCGATCAACATATTTTCTATTCCTTTTTGCTTCATGTACTTCCCTACGTTTATATTTTATGCTTCTATTCATAAAGGATCCTTTTTTAACTTGTACTACTACCATCTAAAGTTTACATATCAGAATCTCCACATTGCTCTGTTCCTGCATACCAAGCTTAACATTTTAATGTCACATTTATATTACTGTTCCTCATTCTTCTGTCCAACTGCATCACCCCACATCTTTGCACTAAAACCTGTCATGTGAATTTGCATTTCATTTGCCTATGTCTTCCTGACTCTTCGCTATGTTTACAAATTTTGTGCCATCTTCAGACTTTGAAATTATGTTCTTTATACTATGCACAGAAGCACCACAGTGCCTCACATTTTGAACCAGACTTTTGCAGAGTTATGGAGACACCCTGAAAGCCTTTAAAATAATGAATAGCACCCTGATCTGGAGGGTCTACTCCCATTTCCAATAGATCCCATTTTCACTGGTAGCATCAAAGGAGGATATAAAGCACACTACTTATCAGCTGAGCCATTTAAACTAACAGGATAAGAAGATGCGATTTTCAGGGCGAAAGTGAGGACTGCAGATGCTGGAGATTAGAGTCGAGAGTGTGGTGCTGGAAAAGCACAGCAGGTCAGGTAGCGTCCGAGGAGCAGGAAAATTGACGTTTTGGACTAAAGCCCTTCATCAAGAAGCTGCAACTCATACTGTATGGCGCATGCTTTTATGGTGGATAAATAAACGTTCTTGCAGGGTGGCATGGCTAAGGAGCTGGTTTATGGGAGAAGGATTCACATTTTTGGATCATTGGAAGCTGTTTTGGGGTAGGAGTGACCTGTACAAGAAGGATGGATTGCACCTAAATTGGAAGGGGACTAATATACTGGCAGGGAGATTTGCAAAAGCTGCTCAGGAGGATTTAAACTATTAAGGAGGGGACATGGGACCCAGGGAGATAGTGAGGAAAGATTTCAATCTGAGACTGGTACAGTTGAGAACAAAGGCGAGACAAACAGTCAGGACAGGCAGAGGCAAAGCAGAGAACAAGGTAGGACTGATAAATGAAACTGGATTTATTTCAATGAAAGAGACCAAACAGGGAAGATAGATGAACTCTGGACATGGTTAGGAACATGGGACTGGGATTTCATAGCAATTACAGAAACATGGCTCAGGGATGGACTGGACTGGCAGCTTAATGTTCCAGGATACAAATGTTACAGGAAGGACAGAAAGGGAGGCAAGAGAGGAGGGGGAGTTGTGTTTTTGATAAGGGATAGCATTACTTCCGTACTGAGGGAGGATATTCCCAGAAATATATCCAGGGAGGTTATTTGGGTGGAACTGAGAAATAAGAAAGGGATGATCACCTTATTGGGATTGTATTATAGACCCCCTATAGGGAAATTGAGAAACAAACTTGTAAGGAGATCTCAGCTATCTGTAAGAATATTAGGGTGGTTATGGGAGGGGATTTTAACTTTCCAAACATAGACTGGGACTGCCAGAGTGTTAAGGATTTAGATGGATAGAAATTTGTTTTAGTGAGTACAAGAAAATCTTCTGATTCATTATGTGGATGTACCAACTACAGAAGGTGCAAAACTTGACCTACTCTTGGGAAATAAGGCAGGGCAGGCAGGTGACTGAGGTGTCAGTGGGGGAGCACTTTGGGGCCAGTGACCATAATTCAATTAGATTTTAAATAGTGATGGAAAAGGATAGACTACATCTAAAAGCTGAAGTTCTAAATTGGAGGAAGGCCAATTTTGACGTTATTTGGCAAGAACTTTCAAAAGCTGATTGGGCGCAGATGTTCACAGGTAAAGGGACGGCTGGAAAGTGGGAAGTCTTCAGAAATGAGATAATGAGAGTCCAGAGAAAGTATATTCCTGTTAGGGTGAAAAGAAAGGCTGGTAGGTATAGGGAATGCTGGATGACTAAAGAAATTGAGTGTTTGGTTAAGAAAAAGAAGGAAACATATGTAAGGTATAGATCAAGTGAAGAAGGGCTCATGCCCGAAACATCAATTCTCCTGCTCCTTGGATGCTGCTGACCTGCTGCGCTTTTCCAGCAACACATTTTCAGCATAGATCAAGTGAATCCTTAGAAGAGTATAAAGAGAGTAGGAGTATACTGAAGAGGGAAATCAGGAGGGCAAAAGGGGGACATGAGATAGCTTTGGCAAATAGAGTTAAGGAGAATCCAAAGGGTTTTTACAAATACATTAAGGACAAAAGGGTAACGAGGAAGAGAATAGGGCCCCTCAAAGATCAGCAAGGCAGCCTTTGCGTGGAGCCACAGGAGATGGGGGAGTACTTAACGAATATTTTGCATCAGTATTTACTGTAGGAAAGGACATGCAAGATATAGAATGCAAGAAAAAAGATGGTGACATCTTGAAAAATGTCCACATTACAGAGGAGGAGGTGCTGGATGTCTTGAAACGCATAAAAGTGGATAAATCCCCAGAATCTGATCAGGTGTATGCTAGAACGCTGTGAGAAGCTAGGGAGGTGATTGCTGGGCCTCTTGCTGAGATATTTGTATCATCGATAGTCACAGTAGATAGCCAGAAGACTGGAAGTTAGCTAACGTGGTACCACTGTTTAAGAAAAGTGGTAAGGACAAGCCAGGGAACTGTAGATTAGTGAACTTGACGTTGGTGGTGGGCAAGTTGTTGAAGGGAATCCTGAGGGATAGGATGTATATGTATTTGGAAAGGCAAGGACTCATTAGGATAGTCAACATGGCTTTATGCATGGGAAATCATGTCTCACAAACTTGATTGAGTTTTCTGAAGAAGTAACAAAGAGGATTGATGAGGGCAGAGCGGTAGATGTGATCTATATAGACTTCATTAAGGCGTTCGACAAGCTTCCCCATGGGAGACTGGTGAGAAAGGTTAGATCTCATGGAATACAGGGAGAACTAGCCATTTGGATACAGATCTGGCACAGATTTAGAAGACAGAGGGTGGTGGTGGAGGATTGGTTTTCAGACTGGAGTGCCACAAGGATCGGTACTGGGTCTCCTACTTTTAGTCATTTATATAAACAATTTGAATGTGAGCTTAAGTAAGTTAGTAAGTTTGCTGATGAGGTGTAGTAGACAGCGAAGAAGGTTACCTTGGATTATAATGGGATCTTGATCAGATGGGCTAATGGGCTGAGGAGTGGCAGATGGAGTTTAATTTAGATAAATATGAAGTGCTGCATTTTGGGAAAGCAAATCTTAGCAGGACTCATACACTTAATGGTAAGGTCCTAGGGAGTGTTGCTGAACAAAGAGACCTTGGAGTGCAGGTTCATAGTTCCTTGAAAGTGGAGTCGCAGGTAGATAGGATAGTGAAGAAGGTGTTTGGTATGCTTTTCTTCATCGGTCAGAGTATTGAGTACAGGCGTTGGAGGTCATGTTGCAGACATTGGTTAGGCCACTGTTAGAATATTGCATGCAATTCTGTTCTCCTTCCTATCGGAAAGATTTACAAGAATGTTGCCAGGTTTGGATGATATGAGCTGCAGGGAGAGGTTGAATAGGCTTGGGCTATTTATCCTGGAGTGTCGGAGGCTGAGGGGTGACCTTATATAGGTTTATAAAATCATGAGGGGCATGGATAGGATAAATAGACAAAGTCTTTTCCCTGGGTTCGGGGAGTCCAGAACTAGAGGGCATAGGTTTAGGGTGAGAGGGGAAAGATATAAAAGAGACCTAAGGGGCAATGTTTTCACTCAGAAGGTGGTACGTATGTAGAATAAGCTGCCAGAGGAAGTGGTGGAGGTTAATACAATTGCAACATTTAAGAGGCATATGGATGGGGTATATGAATAGGAAGGGTTTGGAGGGATATGGGCCGGGTGATGGCAGGTGGGACTAGATTGGGTTAGGATATCTTGTCAGCATGGACGAGTTGGTCAAAAGAGTCTGTTTCCATGCTGTACATCTCTATGACTCTGTGATTATGACTTACTTAACTGCCCACATCATGACAAAGCTTCCCTGCTTCCTTCTCATACCGTATTCACCCACCCAGCTTTGTGATATTTGCAAACTTGGAGATGTGATACATAATTGCCTAATCTAAATTATTAATATATATTATGAATAGTTAACATCCAAACACTGATCCATACGGTACCCCATTAATTTTTGACCAGCACTCAGAAAAAGACCCATTTAATCCTACTCTCTGTTTCCTCTCTGCTCACCATTTCCCGATCCATTTCAGTACATGACTTCCACTCCCATGCGCTTTGACTTTGCATGCTAATCTTTTATATGGGACCTTATGTAAATCCAAGTGAACTACATCCACTGGCTCCCCTATCCACTCTACTAGTTACAGCCTCAAAAGGTTCGTCAAGCAGGACTTCCCCTTCATCAATCCATGCTGACTCTATCCAATCCTGTCACTATTTTCCAAGTGCTCATCTGTTACATCATTTATAATGGACACCCCCGGTACTTTTCCCAGGCTAACTGACATCAGGCCAACTGCTCTATAATTCACTTTTTTCTCTCTGCCTCCCTTCTTAAACAGTAGATTTACATTAGCTATCCTCCAATCCATAGGAACTGTTCCAGAGTCTATAAAATTTTGGAAGATGATCAGGGCAGTGTGGTGGCTCAGTGGTTAACACTGCTGCCTCACAGGGACACAGTTGTGATTCCAGCCTCAGGCTGTGTGGAGTTGCATATTCTCCCTGTGTCTGAGTGGGTTTCCTCCAGTTTCCTCCCACAGTCCAAAGATGTGCAGATTAGGTGGATTGGCTATGCTACTTTTCCCATAATGTTTAGGGTCGTGTAGGTTAGGTAGATTAGTCATGGGAAATGCAGGCTACAAGGACAGGGTAAGGGGTGGGTCTGGATGGGCTACTCTTTGGAGGGTCAGTATGAGCTGAATGGCCTGCTTCCACACTGGAGGAATTTATGCTTCAATGATCATTAGCACATCTACTATTTCTAGGGCCACTTCCTTAGGTGCTCTGGGACGAAGCTTATCAAGCCTGTAGAATTTATCTGGTTTAATCCCTTTAGTTTCCCCAATACAATTTCCCTACCAATATTCATTATTTTTAATTTCTCCTTCACATTAGGCGTAATATTTGTGTCTTACTTTGTGAAGACAGAATTAAAATATGTATTTAATTGGTCTGCTATCTCTTTGTTCCCCTGTTTCTGACTGAAGAGGACCTATATTTGTCTTTACTGATCTTTTTCTCTTCACATACCTATAATTTCTTCACATATGTATAGAAGCTTCTCCCCACCCCCAACCTCCTCTCATTTATCTCTCCACCCTTCAGACTCTCTGCCTGTATTCCTGATAAAGGGCTTTTGCCTGAAACGTCAATTTTCCTGCTCCTCGGATGCTGCCTGAACTACTGTGCTTTTCCAGTACCACTCTATTCTAGAATCTGGTTTCCAGCATCTGCAGTCATTGTTTTTACCTACTGTTCCCAAAGGGCCCACACACTATTAGTTTGTCAATTATTCTTTCCTCATTACTCAAGACCCAATCAAGGACGGCCTTTCCTGAGTTGGTTCCTCAATATACTAATTTGAAAAGACTATCCTGTATGCACTCCAAAAATTCTCCTCTACAGTATTGCTGCTGATGTAATTTGCCCAATCTAGATTGAAATCACTTATAATTACAGCTGGATCTTTATTACTTGTAACTTTAATTTTCTGTAAATGCCTTCTTCAATGTTACTACTGGTTTAAGGGTATATATACAACCCCTATATTATTTTAATCCTCTTGGTGTTTCTAAATTCAATCCTTACAGATTTTACTACACCAGAGCTAATGAACTGCTATTATAATAGTTTTACCTGCCTATTATTAACATGAAATTACGATTTTACCTGGCAGAACCAATGTGATTTTGAGACAGTGAAGTTGTGTTTAACTAATCTATTAGTGTTTTTGATGAAGTAATATTCACAGTGGAGAGAGAAGAACTGGTAGATGGGATACACCTGGGGTTTCCAAAATGCATTTAATGTGCCATATCAAAGATTGTTGCATAAGATAAGAGGACATGGTTTAAGGGGTAGCATATTATAATGTGTAAAGGATTGATTAGTTCATAGGAACTAGGGAGTTGGGATAAATGGATCCATCTTACTTTGACAAGCTGTCATTAGTGGATCATTCCAGATCCTTGACAGATGGAGTATAATGTGGCTAATTATGAACCTGTCCATTTTGGCAGGAAGAATACAAAGTCAGCATACTGTTTAAATGTATACAGGTTACATAATTTGGTGGGCCAGGGGCATTGGGTTTCCAGGTACATGGATCACACAAGTTAGTATGTAGGAGGGCAAATGGAATAAAGCAGTTGGGAAGTTTTGCTGCAACTGTACCAGGCCTTGGTGAGATAATAGCTGGAATACTTTGTACAATTTTGTTCTCCATTCTTGAAGATGAATATGATGGCATTCGAAACAGATCAGAGAAAGTTCACTCAATTCATTCCTAGGATGAGGGGGATATTCTGTGAGAAATGTTAGGATAAACTGGGCATAATCCATTGGAATTTAGAAGAATGAGAGGGAAACTTGCTGAAGCATATATGATTCTGAGTAGACTTGTTAGAGTAGAAATTAGAAGGATGATACCTCTTAGGTGGGAGTCTAGAAATAGGGTACACAGTTTAAGAATAACAGGTCTTCCTTTTAAGAAAGAGATGAGAAAAATTCCCTATTTTTCTCAACAGCATTGTTAGCCCATGGAATTCTCTTCCCCAAAAGGTTTTGAAGGCTCCACCATTGAATTGATTCAAAGTTGATGAACTGATTAGATGCTTCTTTGGCCTCCCAAGACCTTGTCTTCTTTGATCTCCTTCTCCAGTTCTTTCACTTGCTGGCAGGAGCACAGAGCAATTGGTACACTAATTATAAACTCTCTTAGTTACTGATTAAGTCCAGCAGCTTACAGCAATTGATGGGTGAAAATAACTGGCTTACTTTAGTTTCAGTTACTTCACTTACTTTTACTTTATCTTTTAGAAAGGTACAGACATGGAAGCTGTTCCCTCAGCAGCCCAGAGATTTCTCTCCCTCTATCAAAAACACATAAGCTGTTTATCTGCCCAGCAGCCAATCAATCAGAGTGTTGTCATCTTGCTGATGACCACCAACATCCATAACTGCTCATAATTGCACAAACTTCTCAGCGTCTGTTGTGGGACTTAGTCCACACAAATACACTGGAACTCTCCTGTCTTATCTCTCTTCCTCTGCTGCTTGCAAACCAACAGTGTAAATACAACCCACAATGAGTTCAAGTAACTGAGAGTCATACAGTCATAGAGATGTACAGCATGGAAACAGATCCTTCGGTCCAACTTGTCCATGCCAACCAGATATCCCAATCTAGTCTCGTTGCATTTTCCAGCACTTGCCCCATATTCCTCTACGCCCTTCCTATTCATATACACATTAAGATGCCTTTTAAATGTTACAATTGTACCAGCTTCCACCACTTCCTCTAGCAGCTCATTCCATACATACACAACCCTTTGCGTGAAAACTTCGCCCCTTAGGTCTCTTTTATATCTTTCCCCTCTCACCCTAAACCTATGCCCTCTAGTTCTGGACTCCCCCACCCCAGGGAAGAGACTTTGTCTATTTATCCTATACATGCCCTTCATGATTTTATAAACCTTTTAAGGTAATATTGCTGTTTGTCAAGTTTTCCTAGACGCACTCCGATGTCCAGTGATACATGAATTCAAACAGCAAATGCAGTAACTGTGCAGATTCACTGTTGTGTCAGTTAGCAGTGTGGGTTTCTTCCTTTCTTTCTCTCTCTCTCTCTCTCCTTCACTGTCCATGTGCTGCCTATTGTCTATCCTTCTTTCTTTTATAAATGTTATTATTTTGACATTTTTTTCTCCAAAGTTCCCAAACAATGCAATAGTTTATAAAACAGCATATAATTGCTGTTCCTGGAATTTGAGAAAATCATCTCCAAAATCTAAAATACCTCAAAAAAGGAATAGTTGTTACACCTATAAATGTTTCCCATCCTCCATCTTGAATTACCCAGAATCGTCTGTTTTTTAAAAGTGTAGCAATTCCTTCCACAATCCTTTTAAACAGTCGTTTTCCCAACAAAAGTAATTAAAAATTAAAAATGGTGGTCTTTACAACATTTATTTCAGTCAGAACTGCCTAACCCTGTTCTGGTTGTACGTATTCTTCCGAACTGAATTTATAGCATATCCAGTTAAGCTGGTATTTATACATCACACTTCACACATCACACACACCTCTTCCACTCTAATTATCTCTTCAAACCTTTGACCCTATGCACCTATATTCTCTTCTTTCTCCTTGTTCCTGCATCAAACCTCTCCTCAAATTCATCAATGTTACTTTCTTCAACTCATCCATTTGCCAGCAAGTTCCACATTTTCATGACTTCCTGTGCAAAGAATTTTCTCATAAATTCTTTATCAGTTCTGTTGGTTATTTAATTACACTAACACCCCCTTGTTCTGGACCCACCCAAAGTGAAACATTTTCTTAATATCTGCCCTATTGAAAAATACTAATCACAGCTACTTTTAAATCTCTCCTGGTTACCTTGAAGAGTGTTGGGTGTAAGAATGTGATGAGATGTTCCTTAGAGATATACTGCTTTGATTTTCATCCTAACCGATGTATCACTGACCTGTATATACTTGATTCAGTCTATAATCAGATTTGCTTGGATCTGGAATCTGCCTACAGTGTTTAAGGACTGATGTGAAAAGTTAAAGAACTGCTTCCTCTACTCTTGGGGTAAGTACAATAAATATGTCAAATATACCCTATTGTTAGCTGTGTGCTGAAGATTTGTTTTCTGTTATTGGATGCTGTAAGAGGTAATTTCGGTTTAAACTTTAAGATGTGCCTGGACCACAGACTGATCTATAATAAAAGACAAAACCTTTGTTTCTTTTCTAACAACCATTTTATATACTCAAAAGTAGAGTAGTTTAAATTGTGCAGAATGCTGACAATTTGTGAGCTATAGTGAAAGCGAGCAGGCTCTTGATTAATGAAGCCATTCACACAGCAGAGAAGGATGAGTCCTTCGCTGATAAGACTCCAGGATGGGAGTGCGACTTGAGACATCTGTTTCAAGATTAAAGCTTTTGACTGATAAGACTACAGGGTGAGAAAAACAACAAACTTTGGAGACTCTGAAGCCTTTTGTTGCAGACTTTGTGATAAAAATAATGATGTTTTTAAGAATGTGAACCTCATGGCTTGTTGGAGCCAAGGAGAGGAAGGACTTGTCCTATAAATAATGGAGACTTTGTAAGCCTCAGCGCGCCTTTTCTTTAAGGGTGCCCGACTCTGCAGACTTGACTTGTTAATAAAACTTTGTTTTCCTGAATTTGTCTAGAGCGATTATTGAGAAGCGATTTTCGTTTCTAACAGATGCTATATCACCACTTTCACTGGACCAAATATGTAAGACAAAAATGTAGCAGTGTATTTGCTCCACACTCGTGAAAATGCAAAGTTTATATTGTTGATGGTGTATTTACATCCACCACTGGACTACTTTTTCTGTTCCACTGACTATTTGTCAAAACAGAACAGAAGAGTCAGCAGGAATCAAACTAGCTACCAATGACACAAACTCTGTACTCCCACATCAAGGTGAAACTAATACACAAACTTCTGACAAATTCTATTCACCATCAAAACATATCCACTCTGCTGTAATGATGTCACACATAACATTCCCCAGTGTCCTGAAAATGCACAACATTAAAGCAGACATGGAGCCTCTGCACTTATTAATGTTATATTTGTTTTAGTTCTTTGTTGTAAATCGAATATTTTCTTCCTTCCCTTTTCTCTAATGAAACTGATTTGGCTTCTCGACACAGTTTCACGGGTTATTATGTATCTCAGTAGTTTGCCTAAATGGTTGTTCTGTCATGTGTAAATCTAAGTAACAAATGGCCAGCTACTCGAAGTTCCACATACACACACTTCCAAGGACAGCAATCTGGAGCGGCAACCCTATATGGCTTTTTCATTCTTTCTTTAATTGGAGACACTTCAGCCAATTATAGCACACACCCTGTCTCCTCACCCCAGACTGATTAAGTCAACACAGACTAAAGAATGAGCCCTGAAGGCTCCTGATATGTCTGATTTGATTCAATGTACACTCTTTTTCTGATATCCAAATGTTTTTATATCTGAGTCTCACTGGAATGTGAACAGTCAATTAGTTGCTTGCCCATTTTGTGTGGTAAACGACAGCTGATTGGTGGTAAGGGGAAGGGAAGTCTGAGGAGGCTCCCAGCAGATGGGCAGAGGAATAGTGTGAGGTTCTCACAGCTGAAAGGGGACATCTGAAACAGCAGAAGCATGGATTTCCCTTTTGCTTCTTTCTCTAATAAAGAAACTTTAAAGTAGGTTCAGTAGCTTCCCGCAGTTTTATCTGCAGAAAAGCCATGTGAAAAGCATGTAGTCAATACAATTCTATTTGGATCCTATACATTTCATGGCTCCCAGTGGCAGTGATAAAATGGAGCATCACTGGAAATGCAGTTTTTGTAATTTTAATTGCTGCACTCCTTCATTTCCTGCTCAGCAGGGAGAAGTTAAAATTTTTCCGTTAATGTTGTGAATTATGTGCTTTGTAGTTGCCCACTTTCTCATTTTGTTTCTTCTCTCTATGCATTGTACTGGCTCCATTGCCTTCAGCAGAGTCTAACTGCTCCTGCTTCATCCTTGTAGCTTGATCCCACGGTGAAAATACTTTCTGGTAAAGCAAGATGACAATTGTTTTTTATTTAATTAGGGCAGGTTCTGCAGGGAATTAAACAATATGGTACAGAACACAATCTATCCTTTCCTGGGGTCTCCATCCAAGGTTAAGTCATTGTCCAACTTGAGCCATTTTCTTGACAGTTTGTGTCAGTGTCAGTTTGCCATTGCCTTCCACTCTAAGGGGTAGGGCAATGAAGTGACCTGAAGTCTATCTCAGCCAGAACATTCTTCATTCATTCACAGAATGCTGACATCAATGGCTAAGTCAGCATTTATTGCAAATCATAAATTGCGTTTGAGATGGTTGTGGAGAGTTGCCTTCTTGAACTAATGCTGACCGTGGGGAATAAGTGCACCAACAGTGCTGTGAGAGAATTCCAGGATTTTCCAGCAACAGCAAAGTAACAGCAATATTGTTCCAAGTCAGGATGATGTGCAGTTTGGGGAGTACCTTCCTGGTTGTGGTGATCCCATGCATCTGCTACCCTTCTAGGCAGTAGAGGTCCTAGGAGGAGGAACCTTGTTAAAGGAACTTTGGTGAATTACTGCAATGCATCTTGTAGATGATACACACTGATGCCATTGTCGATTGGTGATGGAGGGGGCTGAATTCAAAGGTGCTGGATAGGATACAAATCAAGTGGGCTGCTTTATCCTCCTTGGCATCAGGTTTCTTCAGGCTGTACTCATTCAGGTAAGTGGGGAGTATAACATCACTCTTCACTTGTGTCTTACAGATGGTGATAGGTTTTGGATAACTAGGAGGTGAGTTACCTGCTGCCAGATTCCTAGACTTTGACCTACTCTTGTAACCACAGGACAATATTAAAATGCTGGTCCATTCACTTTCAGATCATAGAGTCATAGAGTCTTACAGATATACAGCATGGAAACAATCCTTCAGTCCAACTCATCCATGCCAACCAGATATCCCAACCCAATCTAGTCCCATTTGCCAGCATTTGGCCCATATCCCTCCAAACCCTTCCTATGCATATACCCATCCAGATGCATTTTAAATGTTGTAATTGTACCAGACTTCGCCACTTCCTCTGGCAGCCCATTCCATACACGCACCACCCTCTGCGTGAAAAAGTTGCCCCTTAGGTCCCATTCTTTCTTCTCTCACCCTAAAACTATGCCCTCTAGTTCTGGACTCCCCCACCCCAGGGAAAAGACTTTGTCTATTTACCCTACCCATGCCCCTCATGATTTTGTAAACCTCCATAAGGTCACCCCTCAGCCTCTGATGCTCCAAGGAAAGCAAACCCAGCCTATTCAGCCTCTCCCTATAGCTCAAATCCTCCAACCCTGCCAACATCCTTGAAAGTTTTTTTTGAACCCTTTCAGGTTTTACAACATCCTTCCAATAGGAAGGAGACCAAAATTATACGCAATATTCCAAAAGTGGCCTAACCAATGTCCTGTACAGCTGCAACATGACCTCCCAACTCCTGTACTCAATACTCTGACCAGTAAAGGAAAGCATACCAAACGCCTTCTTGACTATCCTATCTACCTGCAAATGTACTTTCAAGGAGCTATGAACCTGCACTCCATGGTCTCTTTGTTCAGCAACACTCCCTAGGACCTTACCATTAAGTGTATAAGTCCTGCTAAGATTTGCTTTCCCAAAATGCAGTACCTCACATTTATCTAAATTAAACTCCATCTGCCACTTCTCAGCCCATTGGCCCATCTGATCAAGATCCTGTTGTAATCTGAGGTAACCTTCTTTGCTGCCCACTACATCTCCAATTTTGGTGTCATTTGCAAACTTACTAACTATATCTTCTATGTTCACATCCAAATCATTTATATAAATGATGAAAAGTAGTGGACCCAGCCCCGATCCTTGTAGCACTCCACTGGTTACAGGCCTCCAGTCTGAAAAGCAACGCTCCACCACCACCTTCTGTTTTCTATCTTTGAGCCAGTTCTGTATCCAGTTGGCTAGTTCTCCCTGTATTCCATGAGATCTAACATTGCTAACCAGTCTCCCATGGGAAACCTTGTCGAACGCCTTACTGAAGTCCATATAGATCATGTCTATCGCTCTGCTCTCATCATCCTTTTGGTTACTTCTTCAAAAAACTCAATCAAGTTTGTGAGAGATGATTTCCCACACACAAAGCCATGCTGACTACCTCTAATCAGTCCTTAC
The DNA here is from genome assembly GCF_004010195.1 of Chiloscyllium plagiosum. Classification (NCBI taxonomy): domain Eukaryota; kingdom Metazoa; phylum Chordata; class Chondrichthyes; order Orectolobiformes; family Hemiscylliidae; genus Chiloscyllium; species Chiloscyllium plagiosum. The sequence goes on along the minus strand of NC_057711.1, from coordinate 139,735,186 downwards.
CTTTCCAAGTACATGTAAATCCTGTCCCTTAGGATTCCTCCAACAACATGCCCATCACCAATGTCAGGCTCACCACTCTATAATTCCCTGGCTTGTCCTTACTATCTTTCTTAAATAGTGGCACCACATTAGCCAACCTCCAGTCTTACGGCACCTCACCTGTGACTATCGATGATACAAATATCTCAGCAAGAGGCCAGCAATCACTTCCCTAGCTTCCCACAGTGTTCTAGGGTACATGTGAACAGGTTCTGGGGATTTATCCACTTTCATGTATTTCAAGACATGCAGCACTTCCTCCTCTGTAATATGGACATTTTTTGTCCTTCATGTATTTGTAAAATCCCGTGGGATTCTGCTTAACTCCATTGGCAAAGCTATTTCATGTCCCCTTTTTTTGCCCTCGTGATTTCCCTCTTAAGTATACTCCTACTGCCTTTATATTCTTCTAAGGATTCACGCAATCTCTCCTGTTTGTACCTGACATATGCTTCCTTTTTCTTAACCAAACCCTCAATTTCTCTAATCATCCAGCATTGCCTCCATCTGCCAGCCTTTCCTTTCACCCTAACAGCAATATACTGTCTCTGCACTCCCGTTGTTTCATTTTCAAAGGCTTCCCATTTTCCAGCAGCAGAGAGCCAACGGTCTTTTCGCAGCAGAGAGCGGCGGGAGCTGGGCGGAAGTTCAGGCGGAGCGCAAAGCCGGTCGGGAAGGTAAGTGATTGCTATTAGAGTGGGTGTGTTCTAAACCCCAGGTCCTACAAAGTAGGGTCTCCCTCCCTCCCTCCTCCTCTAACCTAAATTAAGAGTCCACAGACTTGCCACAAAAAGAGGGTCTAAGGAAGTTTAGATCGAAGAGTGAGGCTTCAGCTCAGGAGTCTTTGACAAGGAGGTTGAGTGAAGTGATTACACCACAGTTGAAGAGGGTGAAATCATGACTGCCCAGCTGGTTCAGTGCGCTACGTGCTTGATGTGGGACGTCAATGACTCTGGTGTGTCTGGCTCGTATATGTGTGGAAAGTGTGTGCACATTCAGCCACTGACCGAGCATATTGCAGCGCTGATGAAAGAACTCGAGGACCTTACAAGTTTGTTTCTCAATTTCTGTCTAACTATTAGGGGGTCTATAATACAATCCCAACAAGGTGATCATCCCTTTCTTATTTCTCAGTTCAACCCAAATAACTTCCCTGGATTTATTTCCGGGAATATCCTCCCTCAGCACAGCTGTAATGCTATCCCTTATCAAAAATACCACTCCCCCTCCTCTATTGTCTCCCTTTCTATCCTTCCTGTAGCATTTGTATCCTGGAACATTAAGCTGCCAGTCCTGCCCATCCCTGAGCCATGTTTCCGTAATTCCTATGATATCCCAGTCCCATGTTCCTAACCATGCCCTGAGTTCATCTTCCTTCCCTGTTAGGTCCCTTGCATTGAAATAAATGCAGTTTAATTTATTAGTCCTACCTTGTCCCTGCCTGCCCTGAGTGTTTGCCTCACTTCTGTTCTCAGCTGTACCCGTCTCAGATTGATCTCTTTCCTCACTAACTCCCTGGGTTCCTCCCCCACCCCCCCGACCTTACTAGTTTAAATCCTCCCAAGCAGTTCTCGCAAATTTCCCTGCAAATTGTGAGTTTTCATTGACTGAACCCAACACAAATTTGAAATTAACATGTCGACTATCCAATTTGGGACTGAACAAAAAACAGACCAGTTAAGGTGCCAAGTTCAGTTTCAGCACCTTGTCAAGTTAGCAAATCTCACCTGGAACAATAGACAGAATACCAAATGTACCCAATAGGAAAAAAGGGGAAATTCAACATTTTCATCTTTGGACATGGACTTCAGGTGACATCAGTGCTGCAAACAGCTGCTCCACCCTTAGAGAGTGAACAGTAATCCACAATGAAAAATGAAAGGCAAATGTAGAGAATGACCAGGTAGACAAGGTAACAAAGTCAAGCAACATTTGTGGCACCCTATCCAAAAACTTATTTCTTTTAGAAACACATAATGCTATTTTTAAAAAAAAGGCCCAAATCATCAAGCAAATAATTCCAGTAAATGAAGATAACTGAAAGCTTTTTCAAAAAAATATAGGTTTATGGGCAAAAAAAAATCAATCCTGTTTTATTCATTCCAAAATTTTTACTTCTCAAAAGACTTTGTGTCTTATACTCTACAGTGAATGTCTTGCATGCTTCAACAGGGAATTATTTTAAAAAGAAAGAAAATGCATAGTGAAAATGTAAGCAAACACTGGACGATATTAGGACAGGTGACTCACTTCCATAAAAAAAGTAAAACCCTATAGATGCTGGAATTCTGAACTGAAAGCAGAAAGTGTTGGAGAAACTCAATAAGTGTGGCAGCATCTGTGGAGAGAGAAACAGAGTCATCTTTGGTTCTGAAAGGTCATATTAGACTCTAAAGGTTAACCTTATTTCTCTCCTACAGATGCTGTCAGATCTGCTGAGTTTCTCCAACACTTTGCTTTGACTGACTTTGACGTTCAAGCATGCTACACAAGCCTGCCTCATGAACACGCTGTGCTACTTCCAGACTTGAATGGTCCAAACATCTGAACCACCTGTGTGTACACAGAACATGAAGGGCTTTTGCCCGAAACGCCGATTTTCCTGCTCCTTGGATACTGCCTGACCTGCTGTGCTTTTCCAGCCCCACTCTAATCTTGACTCTGACCTCCAGCATCTGCAGCCCTCACTTTCGCCCTGTACACAGAACATTCCATGTGCTTAGTGCTTCAGTGCACAGCCCTGTCCCAGGAGGTAACTGTGAGAGATTATGTGGCTCACACCTAAATTTTAAACTATGCTGTTTGCGATTTGGCACTACAGCATTGCTCAAAACTGCAGTCTCATTTAAGCTGAGCTCTCTTCGAAGGATTAAATTTATACAGACACTGGTACAATTCAGAAAACTTCACAAAACATTGTTTTTGCTACTTCTGGAAAACAATCACATGCACCAGTCAAAGAGTGCAATTCCCACTGGCCTTAACATTTACACGTTCAATCTACCATGCCATATTGCAGCACTTGGATGAGGTTGTACAATTACTTAACCCAATTCACTGGTTATACAACCATAGTTAAACATGGTTTCTCACGCATCACACTGATTACAGTATCAGCCCCATCATTCTGTGCATCGAGAAAAATAAAATGGGGTGGAGTACATTGGGAAAATCTTACTGAACCATTCTTTCCAAGATATTAGTCTGTCCATTTGTTTGTTTACAAAGTGTAAAAGGCATGTTCATTCTGGAAACCATTATCTTCAGGAACGGAATGGGATTATCGTAGCAGGAGTTCAAAGTACAGATTACATGTGGCCCTCTACACCAGTCAACCTGTACTGATACTTCTTGTAATAAAAAACATCTTTAATCTGCATGCAGATGGGGAAATCAAATAAGTAACAAAATCGTAGAGGAGGAATTTCTGGTGTGTGTACAGGGTGATTTTCTGGACCAATAATGTGAAGAAGCAATGAGAAGACCAGGCCATCCTAGACTGAGTATTTTGTGATGTGAAATGAATAAATGGCAATCTAATTATGCAAGGTCTTTTGGAATAAGTGGCCATAATTTGGAAGAATTTGTCATTAAGGTGGAGTGACATTGTTGATGCTGAGACTAAGGTCCTGAATCTAAATAATAGATATTACAATGGCATGGAACACTACTTAAAGGGATGATGATGGAAAAGCAATGACAAACATTCGAAGAGCATAAGTGAACGGCAACAATTGCTCATTCCTGTCAGGCACAGAGTAAAATGAGAAAGGTGGTCAAACCATGGCGTACAAAGGAAATAAGAGACAGTATTAGGATCTGAAGAACAGGCAGACAGAAATTGGCCAGAAAAAAAACAGAACCAAGGAGTGGAAGCAATTTAGGATTCAGGAAAAGTGGACAAAGGGATTGATTAAGAAAGGAAAATTGAAGTACGATAGCAAACTTGCGGGAACATAAAAACTGACTGTATAACTTTTTGTAGGTATGTATAGAGAAAAAAAACTGAACACAAATGCAGGTCTCCTACCTTCAGAAACAGAGAGGTTTATAATAGGGAATAAAAAAATGGTTGACCAACTCCATACATAGTTTGGTTCTGTGTTCACAAAGGGCATAAATAACATACCAGCAAATGTTCGGGAATACAGGATTTAATGAGAGGGATGAACTGAAGGAAATCATTATTCGCTGGGGAAATTGATGGAATTGAAGACTGATAAATCCCCAGTAGCAGATAATCTATGTCTCAAAGTATTTAAGGAAGAGGCTCTAGACAGAGTGGCTGCATTAGTGGTCATCTTCCAAGACTCTGGAACAGTTCCTACAGATTGTAGAGTGGGGTTAATGTAACCAATCTATTTAAAAATAGAGGATGAGAGCAAACCAGGAATTATAGATTAGTCAGGCAGACATTGGTAGTTGGGAAAATGCTAGAGTCCACTATAAAATACTTAATAGCTGAAAACAGTGTGAGAATCAGACATAATCATGCAGTCAAGGCCAAAACATTGCATGAATTCCAGTGGAGTTGGATCTAGCACTTGAGCTAAAGAGATCAAAGGATATGGGGGAAAAACTATTGAATTGGATTATCAGCCATAATCACAATGAATGGCGGAGCAGGCTCAAAGAGCCATCTAAGACATCAACATGTAAAGTTAAAGCACATGGGATTGGAGGTAGTGTTTTCAAATGGTCAGAAATACGGGGTAGACCATTTAGGACAGAGATGAGGAGAAACTTCTTCACCCAGAAAGTGGTGGCTGTGTGGAATGCTCTGCCCCAGAGGGCAGTGGAGGCCCAGTCTCTGGATTCATTTAAGAAAGAGTTGGATAGAGCTCTCAAAGATAGTGGAATCAAGGGTTATGGAGATAAGGCAGGAAGAGGATACTGATTAGGAATGATCAGCCATGATCATATTGAATGGCGGTGCAGGCTCGAAGGGCTGAATGGCCTACTCCTGCACCTATTGTCTATTGTCTATTGTCCAGCCGTCCCTTTACCTGCGAACATCTGGCCCAGTCAGCTTTTCAAAGTTCTTGCCTCATACCATCAAAATTAGCCTTCTTCCAATTTAGAACTTCAATGTTTAGATTTGGTCTATCTTTTTGCATCACAATTTTAAAACTAATTGAATTACGGTCGCTGGCCCCAAAGTGCTCCCCCACTGACACCTCAGTCACCTGCTCTGCCTTATTTCCCAAGAGTAGGTCAAGTTTTGCACCTTCTCTGGTCGGTACATCCACATACTGAATCAGAAAATTTTCTTGTACACACTTAACAAATTCCTCTCCATCTAAACCTTTAACAGTATGGCAGTCCCAGTCTATGTTTGGAAAGTTAAAATCCCCTCCCATAACCACCCTATTATTCTTACAGATAGCTGAAGTCATAACTATTAGGATGTTGAACAATTGGGATTTGCCATGATACTGCCATTGAATATCAAAGGGGAGACAGTTAACTAATTGCTTTTTCTGGAAATTGTCATTGTCTGGCACTTTGTGATGCAGATGTTACTGCAAGTTAGCAGCCCAAACCTAATGTTGCCCAGATTTTGTGCATATGGCTTTGTGCTGCTTGAGTATCTGAGGATTTGCAAATACTGAACATTGCACAATCAACAGTGAACATTACCATTTCTGACTTTATGATGGACAGAAGATCATTGATGCAACAGCTGAACAATGGTGGGGTATGGACATTACCTGAGGAATTTTGACAATGGCGACTGATTTTGCTCGCACTCCCCATCCCCCAATCTGAAGCAATGAATGAATATTTCTGCAAACTGCTCTTTAGCAAATGTAGCAGCTGAGACCTGGCTAGCTTGAAACCTGTTTGGGATCTGCAGGAGGCTGGAGTTTGCAAACTTCACAACAGCAGCTGCTCCTGAATCAGAGTGAGACATGCCAACCCCACAGCTGCCACTCTTGTGATGTCAGTCAGTGAGAATACCAGCCAGTTAGAGTACAGCCTGACACCAAAAGCGTCTCAACACAATGGAGAGACAAAACTTCTTTTTAATCAGTTCTCAGAGGTAAACAGATGCTGGTACATTCCAGTCAAATGCAGGGATAGAATCTACTCATTCCTTGAATGATGTGGCAAGGAAGTTGGGGCTATGCAGTGAGGAGCTTCCTGACAAAAAGCAAAAAGTCCCATTTTCCAACCAAGTGTCAAATGATGAGACAAGATTCTTGCTAGTGAGCAGTGAAACACCTATCTCTCATTATTACGCTGTAGTATTGCATTGATATGCAGTTCCCCATTCTCCAACCTGCTGGATAGAATCTATACAACAATTTCTGATGTGAAAATCAGAGTAACCTGGTAACTTCAGCTTGCCATATTCTCCTCCAGCCTTCTTCTTTGATCAACAATCACCTACATCTCCAGACAAATGATTGGCAGTGCTCATATAGAATCACAGAATCATAGAGTTCTACAGGATTGAGACAGGCATTTTGGTCCAAACTGGTCCATGCTGACCAAAGTGTCCATCCACACTAACCCCATTTCCCTGCACTTGGGTCCCATATTCATGCCTCTGATGATCTTATATACCTCTTTCAGATCCCCCCACCCCCTCAGTCTCCTACATTCAAAAGGAAAAAGTCCTAGCTTGTCCAACCTTTCCCTATAACTCAGACCATTGAGTCCAGGCAACATCCTTGTAAATTTCTTCTGCACTCTTTCCAGTTTAATAACAACATTCCTATAACAAGATGCCAAAACTGAACATGATACTCCAAAAGCGGCCTCACCAGTGTCGTGTATAACTGCTATAAACTTCCCAACTTCTATACTCAATGCCCTGACTAATGAAGGCCAGTCTACCTGTGAACTGTGAACCTGAACTCTAAGATCCCTCTGTTCCATTGTACTCCTTAAGGCCTTACCATTCACCATGAAAATCTTACCTTCATTTGACTTCCCAAAATGCAAACCTCATACTTATCTATATTAAACTCCATTTGCCATTTCTCAGCCCACTTACCCACTTACTCAGTCCTGCTGCAATTTCTGATAACCTTCCTCACTGTCCACAATACTGCATATTTAATATCATCAGCAAACATATTAATAAATCCTTGTACATTCTCATCCAAATCATTGATATAGCTAACAAACAGTAATGGGCCCAGCACCCATCCCTGAGGCACTCCACTAGTCACAGGCCTCCAATCTGACAAACATCCTTCCACTATTACCCTCTGCATCTTACCTTCAAGCCAATTTTGTATCGAATTTGCCAGCTCGCCCTGGATTTCATGTGATCTAACCATGCTTGGTCCTGTTCACCAGGACTTCCAGGTCCTCATCAGAAAAGCAGGATGCCAATTTCCCTTGTTTGACATGTCTGGGACGATTGACAGGAACCGTGTAGAGCAGCCCTGGACTGCCAGGAATTGACTGTGTATACAGCTGGGCTTTAAAGATGGTACATCCCAGCAGTAACTCGTACTTCCACCTGTGGTGAGTGGGGAAATATGACAAGCAGGTTGCTATAGGATTATAGGTGAATTTCAGACAATAGAAGAGAAACCCATTAGGATTGACAAAGAGAATGTCTCCATGAGTTCGTCAAAAATGACACCCCATGTTTTCTCCAAAGATGCATAATACTGTGGCTACTAAAAATATTAAATTAAAACAAATTAAATAAAAATTGGGGCAGCACTGTGGTGCAGTGGTTAGCACTGCTGCCTCACAGCACCAGGGACACAAGTTCGATTCTACACTCGGGTGACTGTGTGGAGTTTGCATGGATTTCCTTTCAGGTACTCCGGTTTCCTCCCACAATCCAAAGATGTGCTGGTTAGGTCCTGTTAAATTGCCCCTAGTGTCCAGGGATGTATAGGTTAGGTGGATTAGTCATGGGAAATGCAGGGTTACAGGAATAGGTGGAACTGGGTGGGATGCTATTCGGAGGGTTGTTGTGGACTCGATGGGCTGAATGGCTTGCTTCCACACTGTAGGGATGCTATTCTATAAAGTGCTGGAAAAAAGTCCAGCTGCATCAGTGGAGAGAGAAACATAGTTAATGTTTTAAGTTAAATATGATTCTTCATTGAGGTTAGTGATATAATCCAGGACATTTAATTGTGGGGGAGTGGAGTTGGGGGTCAGGAGTTTCCAGACAGCACCTTTTTACTTTCTGTACTTTTGATCCTACTAAAATAAGATGAAGACATTTTCAAAAACAAAGACTGGGGAAAGAATTGCTCCATTTTCAAAAATAAGTCACTGGAACTCATAATGAATTGGCCTCACAATGTTGCTTTGCCAGCAATGGGGGAGGGGAGTTAAGATGGCACTGACCCAGGGTGTTTGTGCCGAGTGAGATTTGGCTAGCAGTATGTTGCTGATTGGTTTGTGGAATTGTAACCACTTGCAGATGCCATTCTGCAAGTGTGCTTACTTGCATGCATGTATGTATGTGTGTGTGCATGTGTGTGTGGGTCTGGAGATAGAAGGATTTCAGATCGGAAGAAGCAGTGTGTATCTCTATCTCTGCAGAATAGTGACACAAGCCTGAAGACAGTCAGTTATTTTCTGTAAACTGTTGTCTCTAACATGTAACTGAACTATTAATTTGTAAATCTGCTGCACCTTTGGCAAAGAACTGAAAGAACCAGGAAGGATGGATTTTGGAGAATAGGTGATCTTGGGGAGAAAAAGGAACAGCTCATCGAAACCTGTGAATTGGTTCTATTGAATTGTGCTTCACCTGTATTTTTTCTCTATTCTACAAGTAACCCCAATGTTTTTTGTTGTTTGCTTGTTCTATGTGTGCGTAGTGGATTTTAAAGGGGGAGGAGATATTAGAGTCTTAACTAGTAGGAGTTATGTGTTGATAGTTCATTGCTTTGTCTACCTGTGGTTAGAACTCATTTATTTGTAATAAATGGTTGTTTTTATTAAATACAGAAACCTGTTTTGCATTAACCTGAATCAATCAGACAGGTAAACTGGGGACCTGGAAAAATCTGTTGTGGTCACCCTGGCAATAGTAGGGCTGGAATATCAGCACAGTTTCCCAAGTGGGTCATAACAGGGGGGATAAAATTGGAGAGGGGCATGAAGGTAGTGGTTGGGGGAGTGTGGCAATAGTAGCCAGAGGATGAATCTGATTCTGGAAGCGTAGAGATGATAGTTGGGAGAAGGATGTGCAAATGGGGGTGACGTACGATTGTGTAGGAGTGGAGTTGATGGTTGTGGGGAGGAGATTCTGATCATGGAGGGGTGAACATGGTAGTCAGGGATTTCAGTTGTGTCACAGAGTTTATGCCCATTATCTCTAAGTTCATTGGACACTGTATGTACAACAAGAATGAAATAAGAACATTGTTATACAAGAGAGAATTTTGGAAGTACAAGTTTCCACATCAGCTCAAAACTTGCAAAATATCTAAACACATGCTGCATGTTCCAGTGCTAATTGTCAAGTCAGTTTTAATAATGGAATTTATTTTAAAGCATTCAATTACTGTATTTAGTGATTGGGATGGTACAGGGTGAAAAATGTCTGGCCCGGAAATTCAGCTAACTCCAGAACCACTGCTGGCACAAGCAGTGTTATTATCAGCTGGAGCTGCAGGATGTGGGGCAGCTATTGACAATGCTGGAGAGTAGTATGATGACATTGGGTAAACCCCTATGCTAATTTAAACCTGACACACAGAGAAGTTCACACTGTTAAATTTCAAGAGGCAAGAAACTATCCCAGAGGTCACTATTTAAAGCAAAAGTTTACAATTTTATTCTTTAAGTCCAACAGAGAACATTAAAACAACAGCTATTTACAATTCCTTTCTCTTAAACCTATCTTTTACCTGCTACTCTACAATACTGGTCCGATAAATAAACCCCAGATTTACAAAAAAAAAACACTTTTCAAAGCCAGCCAGCTTTGCTGATTTTCCTTTGTCGATTTTCCTCTGTATTTTCCTGGGTCATCACTTCTTTGGTCTTCTGCTGCACAACTTTTCTTATGGACAGGTACCTTTCAGAGAGTTATTCGGCTAGCAGTCCGTACTTGTTGGTTTTCTTTGAAGGTCTCCCCTAACTGTTCAAAATGTGCAGTTTTATACCCCAAAACATAGGATCATTTCATTGGTTTGATGTCATCACAAACAGTTAAATTCAAATTCGATTGGATTATGGTTTTTGGGGCATAATTGACATTTGAAGTTGTTTTTGTACCATGGCAATACAGCACCAGCTATTTGTGTCAGCCAAATGTTACATTTTTAAATTGTTCAGCACACTCTGTGCTTTCAATCAGTCCTTGCTAGCTTCCTCTGTCTTAAAGTTACAGTACGTACTTACACCTTCATAACAGTAGTTACCTCTGCTTACTTCAATGCAGCACAAGGGTGGGGAAGCTTTTGCAAGCAGGCTTTCTTTAAACTACTATCACTGAGCTGATGACAATTGTAGTTAAAAGCACCATTTTTCTCATTTTCTCTGCACCTCCGCCATCATGCATTGTCATAGGGCACCCTAAGTGGCAGCAAAAGGAACAAAGGTTTGGGTGCAAAACCTGGAAATCTGGGTTTTTCACATGTGTGGAATCCACAGAATGTGTCTTTTTATACTTAATGAGCTTCTCTCCAGAGGTCAGCTTGATTAACAGGTTTGGCATCTAATTGGGTAGGGAGGACTCTGCAACTCTGTAGGACCAAGTGGATCCAAAGTCAAGAGCATTAGAATGGGGTCAGGGGAAATGGAATCCTAAAATCTGATCATGGTGTAAGGGATCTGGTTCCTCAATTCTGGATCCCTTTATATGTGAAGACCAGCAGCATCAGTACCGCACCTCCTGGTGCATAAAGCCCAGCCAACTGCTGGTAACACTGCAATGTAATTTAATTTACAAAATGGCCACTCAGTTTAAAATACCAACAGCCTCCTGGAAGTAAGTGGACTGCCTAACCTTTGTCCTACCTGCATTACTCCCAGAAGATCTTTTTAACATTTGATACAGCCAACACCCCCCTCTCTCCCACCACCACCCCCATTTGATGATAATCTAAGAATTTGACCTCAAGATTTTTTTTCTCCCCAGCTAAACATCTTAATGTTTTTGGATATAAATTATTTTTCTGAATGGAAAAAAGATGTCCCACCACTGATCCCAGTGCACTGTATTACTCATGCTCTGCCAATCAACATAATGCTGAGATATTTCTGGCCTTTGCTTCCTCTTGCCTAGCTATTTTGACACGAAAACACATTCACATCCTATATGCTTTAATTTTAAAATCAAACACCTCACATTATCAGATCACGTCTTGAAAACTACATGCAAAATCAGAGTGAATTTCAGAAGAATGCCTTTTCTCAAGCAATGTGATGAATATTTAGGGATAATCTGTCAATCCATGTAATAGAGAGACAGAGTGACAATTAAATGAGATTTCAAAATGCAGCTTGATGCCAGTCTGCATAAGTTTAGTTTATAACTGCATGAGGTTCAGTAGATGAAAGCCTTTCTTTAGTATTTGACAAGAATAATGTCTTTTGTAAGTGAGTTTTTTTTAAACTCTGGGATGTGGGCATCGCTGACTGTGTCATTTATTGCAGAGAGCAGAGCGGTGGACATGATCTATATGGACTTCAGTAAGGTGTTTGACAAGGTTCCTCATGGGAGACTGGTTAGCCAGGTTAGATCTCATTGAATACAAGGAGAACTAGTCATTTGGATACAGAACTGGCTTGAAGGTAGAAGACAGAGGGTGGTGGTGGAAGGTTGCTTTTTCCGACTGGAGGCCTGTGACCAGTGGTGTGCCACAAGGAAGGTGCTGGGTCCACTGCTTTTCATTATTTATGTAAATGATTTGGATGTGAACATAGGAGGTATAGTTAGTAAGTTTGCAGATGACACCAAAATTGGAAGTGTAGTGGACAGCGAAGAAGTTCCCTCAAAGTAAAATGGGATCTTGATCAGATGGGATCTTGATCAGCATGGAAGCAGACCCTTTGGTCCAACTCGTCCATGCCAACCAGATATCCCAACCTAATCTAGTCCCATTTGCCAGCACTTGGCCCATGTCCCTCTAAACCCTTCCTATTCATATACCCATCCAGATGCCCTTTAAATACTGAGGAGTGACAGATGGAGTTTAATTTAGCTAAATGAGAGGTGCTGCATTTTGGAGGGAGTGTTGCTGAACAAAGAGACCTTGGAGTGCCAGTTCATGGTTCCTTGAAAGTGGACTTGCAGAGAGATTGAATAGTGAAGAAGGCATATAGTTTGCTTTCCTATATTGGTCAAAGCATTGAGTATAGGAGTAGGGAGGTCATGTTGTGGTTGTACAGGACATTGTTTAGGCCACTTTTGGAATATTGCATGCAATTCTGGTCTCCTTCCTATCAGAAAGGTGTTGTGAAACTTGACAAGGTTCAGAAAACATTTACCAGGATGTTGCCAGGGTAGGAGGATTTGAGCTATAGGGAGAGGCTGAATAGACTGGGGTTGTTTTCCCTGGAGTGTCGGAGGCTGAGGGGTGACCTTATAGAGGTTTATAAAATCATGAGAGGCATGGATAGGATAAATAGACAAAGTCTTTTCCCTGAGGTGGGGGAGTCCAAAACTAGAGGGCATAGGTTTAGGGTGAGAGGGGAAAGATATAAAAAGGACCTAAGGGGATACCTTTTCACACAGAGCCTGGTGATATATGGAATGAACTGCAAGAAGAAGTGGTGGAGGCTGGTACAATTACAGCATTTAAAAGGCATCTGGATGGGTATATGAATAGGAAGGGTTTAGAGGGACATGGGCCAAGTGCTGGCAAATGGGACTAGATTAGGTTGGGATATCTGGCTGGCATGGACGAGTTGGACAAAAGGGTCTGTTTCCATGCTGTATTTCTCTATGACTCTATTCCTAGTTACCCCTAACCCTGAAGGAAAAGTGATATATTTCTAAGTCAGGATTGTGTTTGGACTGGAGGTGATGATGTTGCCATGTATCTGCTGTCCTTGACCTTCTAGGTGGTAGAGGTGACTGGTTTAGAAGGCTTTTTCTAAGGATTCTTATGAATGTTTGCAGTGCCTCCTCTAGATGGTACACATTACTGCTACAGTAATGGAGGGAGTGGGTATTTGTGGGTGTTGTTCCAATCATGTGGGCTGCTTTCCTCTGAGTAGTGTTAAGTTATTGAATTTTGTTAGAGTTGCACTCACCCAGGCCAGTGTGGAATATTCCATTACACTCCTGACTTGTGCCTTATAGGTGGTTGACAATCTTTGGGTGGAAAAGCGATAAGTTACTGACTGCAGGATTCCTAAATTGTGGGCGGCACAGTGGCACAGTGGTTAGCACTGCTGCCTCGCAGCGCCAGAGACCCGGGTTCAATTCCCGCCTCAGGCGACTGACTGTGTGGAGTTTGCACGTTCTCCCCGTGTCTGCGTGGGTTTCCTCCGGGTGCTCCGGTTTCCTCCCACAGTCCAAAGATGTGCAGGTTAGGTGAATTGGCCATACTAAATTGCCCGTAGTGTTAGGTAAGGGGTAAATGTAGGGGTATGGGTGGGTTTCGCTTCGGCGGGTCGGTGTGGACTTGTTGGGCCGAAGGGCCTGTTTCCACACTGTAATCTAATCTAATCTAATCTAATCTAAATTTTGATCTGCTCTTGTAGCCACGTTATTTATGTGACTAGTCCAGTTCAGTTTCTGGTCAGTAGTAAACCCAAGGATATTGATGGTGATGGTAATGCAATTGATTTTCAAGGGGTGATGGTTAGACTATGTCTTCTTGGAGATAGTCATTGTCTGATACTTGTGCAATGTGATTGTTACTTGGCACTTGTTGACTCAAGCCTAAATATTATCCAAGTCTTGCTCCATTTGAACTGAAATGGGAGTTGGCATGGACCATGCTGACGCAGGCACACAGACACAAGATGGCCGCTGAGCCATAAGTTGGTCACTTAACACACAAGATGGCCGCTGAGCCATTACATGGAAAAATACAGCAACGCATACACAGATACTGCCTGAGGCTAACAGGATAACAGCACAATAGACATAGAACATAGATGATTAGTTTAAGACAGGTGGGGGAGAGAGTACACATCAGTAACGTCCACTGCCTGCTGAAGTGTCTGAGTCCAATCACCACCTTCAATAGAAATGTTAACTACCTGAGACTGCTTGTATACATGTGTTAATACTTTAGATTTTCAGTAATGGAAAACGATCTTCCTTCTCAGGAAGAATTACTGCAGCAATGGACTTCTGAGTAGCTGCTGAAACTGACAATGACTCTGTAATGTTTTCTGTAAACAAACCATGCTGTACAAACACAGACTCCATACTTGAATAGGTGTTAGGTGAAGGGGTAAATGTAGGGGAATGGGTCTGGGTGGGTTGCTCTTCGGAGGGTTGGTGTGGACTTGTTGGACTTGCAAGTAATCTAGTCTAATCTTAAACTATTATACCATGAAATGTACAAAATGTTGTGACATGTGCACCGAGGGTGAGAGAAGGCTCGCAGCTGAGAGCCGTGCTGGCGGACCCCTCCCTCTCCCTGGAGCTCCAGTATATTTTTACAATAAAGTCTGTCGTTGAATCCCAATTCCGACTCCAAGGCTGGTGATTTTCCCCACAACAGAACATAGACTGTTTCAGTGTCATACACTTCTACCACATGCTGGTCAGTTTTGACGAAAAAAGCACAGAAAAAGGCAAAAAAGGAAGAAAATAAAGAAATAAGGAAAAGGGGGAAGGAAGGAAGAAAGTGAAAGAGTGTGAGAGAGAGAGAGAGAAATAAGGAAAGAGGCAGAACTGGTATTTATCTTATCACAATCTCAAAATATCCTAGTATTTCACAGCAAATGAATTGCACTTCTGATAATTAGCTATGGCTGAATTGTAAAGAACCACAGGAGCCAATCTCCACACAGCAAAGCCCAGACAGAGAAAAGTAACCAGATAATCTGTTTTTGTTGATGCCAGTTCAGCAATAAATATTGGCCAACATACTGGAAGAACACCCTACCAATCCCCTGCCAGCCTTTGTCATAGAGTGTCAAGCTATCCGACCAGAGTTATTGCCTTAGGTTTTGTGTTGTACTACATTATCTTACATGATGTGGGTGTCACTGACTGGGCCAACATTTATTGCCAAGAGGGCGGAGTCAATTGTCAACCTCTTTGCTGTGGGACTGGAGTCACTATATTTCATTCTGATTTCACTTGGCTCTACAGGCCAAAACCACAAGTGCAGGTCATTGGGGAACACTCGTGTTGACATGCTACACAAGGCAGTTTAGCATTCCTGGCATGACTTAAACAATCCTGCAGCTGGTCTCAATAATGTCAAATACATGTAAAAGAACAGAAACAACTTCATCTTGATAATGGAAGGGTGTATTATGATAGGTTTAGCAGCTGTTGCTGTTGCCTGAAAAAGAAAGAGGAGGAGGTCAAATCCTTTGCTGCTTGTTTATCAGTCCTGTTTCCTGGCTTTTAATGAAACTAAGTTGGACAAAGGTTTCTGCTATAGAAACAATGCAACTTATATAGTCTTGTCTATAGATTCAAGCTTCAGCTGCCTGAACATTCACGTGGCTGGCTCTTTTTAATCTGTAGCCAGAAAATCACTGTGGCCCACCTTTAAGATATAGGTGGGTGTATTTATTTAATTCCTGGTTCACCCTTCCAGGATTTATTCTGTTGTCCAGGATTACCGAGCGCCAATGTAACTGGGAAATTTGTCCTTGCTGTTTGTCCTTGTGTTTTAACATAGTATCGTTTAGTGACATCTGACTCCGAACATTTTCTTCGAACAACTTTGGATTATCATCAATAATTTTCTTAAGGCTCTCGTTTATATTATTTTATATGCTTTCCAAAGAGGAAAGTATGTGTTAATGCTCAGTATTTTAGTTTGAATTTAATTTGGACTTTGATGATTCAGAATAGCTGTTTACAGGAAACTTGAAGGAAGACACCCTGCATGTTTACACACCATAATGTTTCCATTGAAAGGGTGTTCAGTGAATGGGTGTAGAGAGTGGGCTTAGTATGGTCCATTGTGAATGATGGTATTGAGAAAAGGGTAGAACTTTCATGCAATCAGTGAGTGAAATGCAGTAATCTCCTTTCACAAATGGCACCTTGAGTGGAAGACAGCATTGTCCACTTATGAATTAGAGCAGTGAACGGAGGGAAGAATCCCATTCATAACACGGATCAATGAATGGAACTCTCTAATTATGACAGGAAGCAATGGGAGAAGCATCACCTTTAGTTGGCCTTTCATCTGCTCCTTATCAGTTTCAAGGCCCCAATACATTTTCTTTCCAGGTGAAACAGCAATTTAATTACACTTTTTCGAAGTTACTATATTCACTGCTCACAATGCATTTTCCTCTACGTTACGGTAATCAAACACAGATTGCGTGAGCACTTTGCTGAACATTACAAGCTTGACCTTGAGATTCAGGTTGCCTACTGTTTTAATTCTCTTCTTTGTGGGTTCTTCATCCTCAACCTCCCGCAGTATTCCAAAGAAACTCAAAGTAAGCTCAAATAAGGACCTAACGATTATGACAGAACCACAGTACATTTCCAAGCTAGGATAGTATGTAGCCTGGAGGGGAACTTGCAGGTGGTGATGTTTCATGCTGCTCATGTCCTCCTAGGTGGTAGAGTTCACAAGTTTGGAAAGTAGTGTCAACGGACTTTTTGTGAGTTGTTGCCATGTATCATGTAAATGGTACACATTGCTGCCACCCAGTATCGGTTGTGGAGGAACTGATTATTGATGGTAATATATGGGATACCAATCAAGTGGGCTGCTTTTTGAGTGTATTGCAATTGTACTCATCCAGGCAAGTAGAAAGTATTTCATCATACTTCTGACATGTTGTGAGGATGTGCTACTGTACATTCTTCTCAGTTCTACTATTTATTTGCAGCATCTATAATATGCCACAATCATTATGTACTAGAGAAACTCCAGAGAAATTTGTGTTCTTTTAGAATCCAACAGCTGAACTCCGCTTGCCTGGGATTGCAACACAAATGTTGAAAAGAAAATGTTAAAATGCCTAATTAAATTAGATTCTAGAACATGGGTGCATGACCTTAAAATTAGAGCCAACATATCTTCTCACAAAATGAAAGTAAAACCTGCAACTCTATTCCCCCAAAACCAATTAAGACATTAAAAATGTTAAAACTGAAACTGATATTTTTTGGTCTATAAGGGACATGGAACTTTGGTGGGTAAATTACATTGATATAAATCTGCCATGAGCTAATTCAGTAGCTGTGCAGGTTGGAAAGAGTGAATGATTCACTTTTGTTCTTGTATATCTATTGATTTATTTTTGTTCCAGAGAGAATGTTTTCCTGCATACCTGATTTTATATCCCCATTATTCTTCAATTTTATAACGCTGCATTTAAGAAATAAATTCTAGCCTTAAGAAACAATTCGACTTTAGAAATTAATGATAAATTGATTTGTTGTTTCCATATTACAAAGTGCTTTCAGAAAGTGTGTGTTTGTTTGCTTATTGTTTTCTTGTTTATGTTGGACCAAGACACTTCCCTTGAGCTCAGGTCATTCCCCTTAACCAAGCAGTGGGGAAAGGCCTTCTTGTGCAATTTGAGAACCTTTACATTCCAGGAATCTTGCCAGTGATTTTCATAGGTCTTCTAATGGTAACTACATTTTCTTTCCTTGATTGACCCATAGTCCTTACTGAAAATGTCCTCTGCAATACTCTTCATCTGGTTGACAATATTAACTTCAGTAGCGATCTATGCAAACACCCTTTCACCTTTATAGATTAGATTAGATTAGATTAGATTACAGTGTGGAAACAGGCCCTTCGGCCCAACAAGTCCACACCGACCCGCCGAAGCGCAACTCACCCATACCCCTACATTTACCCCTTACCTAACACTACGGGCAATTTAGCATGGCCAATTCACCTGACCTGCACATCTTTGGACTGTGGGAGGAAACCGGAGGACCCGGAGGAAACCCACTGATGTGGCAATTTCTCCAAAATTTATTTCCAGGATCCAAGCCATCTTTATGTTGAAGGAAGGAAGTCCACTCTGGACTGAGATAAACGTGGCCAGGTTTGCCATAATCTCAACAGCATCAGCAGCATTATTGTCAGCTTTGTGGGGAACATCTCCTTGTTGGAGACCTAAGCTCTGAAATTACATCCCTAAACTTCATCACATTTCTCTCCTACTTAGGATTTTCTTTAAAACCTAGCTTTGTGATTTATCCAATGAGACTCAGTGTCGAGCATTGTTTGATAACACTCCTTTAAAGTGTTATGGTCTAATGTTTTATTACAATAATGGTGCTGCATAAATGTAATGCACTGTTTTTTTCATGAGCAAGTGATGGCACTAAGCTTGTACATTGAGCATATTAAAGTAAATAAGCACTTACCACTATGTCTAGGCAGCTGTAGGGACCAGCAGGGAGCCTAAACCTTATTGAACAACACACAAAGCCATTTGTTTTCAAGTGAGGGAACTGCGCCAACACATCTGGATCCTGCTATAGCACTGTTGCCCTCTAAATCAGTAGACCTGGGAATAAGAACAAGGAGAAAATAACTAAAGAATGGCAGCAAAAGGCATATTTTTTGGACAATTAGTTTGCAAAAGCAATCTGTGTAGCCATGAAAATCTTTCATTGTACAGTGACATTAACCTACTTTTCAGCAAAGAACTTGGGCTGAATTTGTTACCGATCCATATCAACTGAATTTGCAGTTCTTCCTCTAAGTGCTTCCTCAAAAACCTCTATGTCCACTGCTGTTGTTAGGCTTCATCTTTGTGCTTCTCCCTGATAGTCATCCTTAACAGATATTCTCCATCCATTTGTTTAATATATGCCATTAATCTCACACATGGGGTCTCTCTTTCTTTGAAGAAGAAAGCACCAAAGACCAGGAAAGGTAAAAAATCAGAGGTCCCTTCCTGCCATCACCATCGTGAAAACTGCAAAAGAGGGAGTGCTGGACATCAGTTGAGTCTTGACATGCTTGGTTGTCAGAAATGGAAGTTTTCAAGCTATTCTGTGACAGAATTAAGTATCAGATAGCCACACTGCACTCAGCGCTCAGTTGTTCTCATTTGATGCCAGCATGAGTCAAAATTAGCATGTGCATAATCATTGCTTAAAAAAATTCTTATGCTGACAGTAATATCCAGAATCTGGTTTCCAGCATCTGCAGTCATTGTTTTTACCTCGTTCTCATTTGATGCCAGCATGAGTCAAAATTAGCATGTGCATAATCATTGCTTAAAAAAATTCTTATGCTGACAGTAATAATTCATCTGCAGGGGATGATGTAGGAGGATGACAAAAATCCCTCAGAGCATGTCATTCATTCTGCAGTTGTAACATCATTGGATTCTCAGATACTCGCACTTCAGTAGATCTGGTAAGAAAGATAAGGTGTGTTTCATCTGGTAACTCACAAATCAAACAAGAGCAGACAGTACAGACAGGAACAGCAATGAAGAGTCAGTGTTGCAAGATACAGGATGCACCAAGCTTTGCTCAGCTCAGCGCAGATGCTGTACCTCAGAAGCTGAACAGAAACGAATGTGCATTGATGTACAGTCAGTCATTTGAGGTGCATTATGTACACTTGCAGAGAAATTGGAGGAGCTTCACTTAAGCAAGACTGTGTCCAGAAAAAGAGTGACTGCATCACTACCCTCTAAGCTTTCAGAAGAGGGTGTGCACTGTGGGGATCTGGGGGAAGCAGGAATGCATTCATTCCCAATCTAACTTCATTTGAATTTAATCGCTTTCCTCTCTCCCTATCCTTTCTCACTTTTATTGTTGTTGCACTGCCCCTGACAGGCTTTGCATGTAAATTGGTAATTGAACCAGAAATGTGGAGTAATCTAGTAGTGGAGCATAAAGGAAAAAGTAATTGGATGATTTGATGATAGTAAAAACCCATTCAAACAGTGTTGTTTGGTATGTTTTCCTTTATTGGTCAGAATATGGAGATGCCAATGTTGGACTGGGATGTACAAAGTTAAAAATCACACAAGACCAGGTTATAACCCAACAGGTTTAATTGGAAGCACTAGTTTTCAGAGTGCTGCTCCTTCATCAGGTGGTTCCTAATGAAGGAGCAGTGGTCCGAAAGCTAGTGCTTCCAATTAAACCTGTTGGACTGTAACCTGGTCTTGTGTGATTTTTAACTTTATTGGTCAGAGTATTGAGTACAGGAATTGGGAGGTCATGTTGCGGCTGTACAGGACATTGGTTAGGCCACTGTTGAAATAATGCATGCACTTCTGGTGTCCTTCCTATCGGAAGGATGTTGTGAAACTTGAAAGGGTTTCAGAAAAAAATTACAAGAATGCTGCCAGGGTTGGAGGATTTGAGCTATAAGGAGAGGTTGAATAGGCTAGGGTTGTTTTCCCTGGAGCGTCGGAGGCTGAGGGGTGACCTTATAGAGGTTTATAAAATCATGAAGGGCATGAATAGGATAAGTAGACAAAGTCTTTTCCCTGGTGTGGGGGAGTGCAGAATTAGAGAGTATAGGTTTAGGGTGAGAGGGAAAAGATATAAAAGAGACCTAAGGGGCAACTTTTTCACAGAGGGTGGTATGTGTATGGAACGAGCTGCCAGAGGAAGTGTTGGAGGCTAGTACAATTGCAACATTTAAGAGGCATCTGGAAGGTATATGAATAGGAAGGGTTTGGAGGGATATGAGTCAAGTGATGGCAGGTGGGACTAGATTGGGTTGGGATATCTGGTTGGCATGGATGAGTCAGACCAAAGGGTCTGTTTCTGTGCTGTACATCTCTATGACTCTATGACTCTATAAAAGCATCTCTTGATAGAAAAAAACAAGAAAAATGAAAAGAGTGGCCACTCCCATGAAGAACTAAATGTGGCAATTACTCAAAGGGCTTGCACAGTATAAATATGGGCTTCTTGAAACTGTAGCCATGGCTGCTCATCGTCCCACCGATCTACGGTTCATTGTTGACAGGGAAATGCTGGTGGTACATAAGAGGTATAATGCTGAAAGCCACAAGGACCATGAGGATTTAACTCAAATTGTATCCACTTCTCACCTGCTGGCTCCCTAATATCAGTATGCTACTGTAAAGACCATTTCATTTTATTTTTCTGCATGTATAATTGTAGGCTGAAATGAGAAAGGAACTGTTTAAAAGCAAGGACTGTTGCATATCTTAAAAGCAAATAATCTGACAATCATTGTTTACACAGCTACTGGTACCAGCAATGATTGATGGTTGCAGATGAGCTGGAGCTGAAGGGTTCTGCACATATAGGGATATTTGTCTACCAACAAGAATTTGATTGAAAATTGGTGACTAGTCCACAGCCCAATGACAAAGGCCTTCTCTCTATCAACAACAACGTGATTGCTTCTCACTGAACTGAAAAGCTTGGGGTTGTTAGCAATATTTTCAGAAGCCATCAGAACTCCACCAGCTCAGAAGTTCTCTTGTTCTCTTCAGTAGAAGCTAATCTAAGCTTGAAGTAAAGCCTTTTATAAGTGTGAACCAGCCCCCTTGGCTTCCTGCAAAGCAGTGAAAACACATTGAGAGAAGGAAGATCAAGAAACAGTGTTCTGATCAGTGCAGGAACCGTTTCAGTAGATCCTGTGAACAGAGACTACTGAACTGCTTTCCCAGTTATCCCCTATCCATGCCACTCGTATTGTTTCCCCCTGTTTGTATGTGTCTCTGCCAGTTTGCGTAAGGGAAAATTTATAAGGAGCTTAGAGTTTTGAAGAGCTATCTGCCAATTGTTCATAATTGTTACCTGTAGCTTTAGTCCTGTGCTGTACTGTTTTATGTTCTATGTTTGATTTACTTGTATAAACAGTAATTTTTGTGAAGGACAGAAACCTATGTACTTTCTATCAATCTGGGTTTATAATTCAGGTAAATTGGTGCATTTTGCATATTCAATAAAATCTTTAACTTTTGAGGTGATGCTGGGAATAGTCGGCTTGATTTTTCAGTGTGCTCTCCAGTAAGGCGTGACACCACATGCTGCTTTGTATCATGACTGCTGAGTCTGTGCCTGCTCAGTCTTTGGCAGTAATTTCACAGGCTGCAAATCTCAGAGAATGTCAGCCAAGAGCATTTCAGCAGTCAGGGCATGAGCTGCCTCTCTCCAGCTCCTGTGAATTCAAAATGGATACATGATATGAAAGTGAAAGGAAAAGTCAAAATTCATAGTTGCTCAGGTCATCTGGATTTTCTTTTTTTCCCTTGTTACATCAGATTCCCTTGTTTGCCTTTCTGCACCTCAGTGTTTCTTTTAATGTACCTCAGATCTTTTCCAATTTTGAATATTTGTAAGTCCGCCTGGCATCTATGTGCTTGTTGAGCGCTGACATGGAACATCATCATATCATACTCACGCTTCATGTTCCTGCAGTTCATCCAGATATGCCACGGTATGTAGGTCAGGCTTTTTGGTGTTCTCTAGTCCTCATTCTGCAGAGCATTATGAGAACTCTCAGTGTAGAGACACCATCAGGATTCTCCCTCAGAGATTCCACCAGGTTCAAGGCCCTGCTGATATTGACTAAAATTTTCTTCTTCGTCCCCATCCGCATCCTGATTCACTTCTTGGGTTTGCTTAAAGAATACTTTCCTTCTTTCCAAAAATATGGTGGAAGGCTATTTCATATCATTTTTTTCCACTAACATTTTAAAAGAGAGTTTCTGAGGTTGACCAACTGTTCCCCCAAGGATGCTGTAAATCCTATTTAAATATATCTATGTGTATTTGATTTGCAATCATTGCATCATACTCCAAATTACACACCAGTTTGAATTGGCACTATATCAAGTGAAAGTGATGCCATAGTGGCAATATGACTACAGCCCTATAAGTGATATAGGACTGCACTAATTCATTGGGTCACAGGTTCAAATCCACCATGGTGACTGATATAAATTCAATGAACCAAATCTTGAAGTAGGAAAGATGAGCTTGTATTTTCCTCATCTCCTTGGTCTTCTTTCTAGCAATCATTCTCGTGATTCAATTAAAGGGGACACCACAAAAACTTTGCCAATTGTTATAAAACCCCATCTGGTTCATTAATATCTGACGTCCTCACCTGATCTGGTCTATGAGATTCCAGGCCCATATGAACAATATAGTTGTCTCTTTACTGTCCTCTGAAATGGCCTAGCAAGCCATGCAGTTCAAAGGTACACATGTTAGATCTCAGGAGTATGATGTACAGTTCTGGGCACTGCAGTAAAGGAAGGGTGTGAACGCACTGGAGGGAATGCAGAAGCAAAAATGCAGTTAGCAAGAATTTTTCATGGGAGGAACTTCAGTTCTGAGGGTAGAATGAAGAAGTCTGGATCGCTCTTCTTGAAGGAAAGTCAATTAAGAGTAGATCTGTTAGAGGTTTCCAAAATCGTGAGGAAGATAGACAGAGTAGATAAGGAGAAATTTTTCTTGTTTGTAAAAGGAACAAGAAAGTATAGATTTAAAGTGATGTACAAATAAGCAAGGATGAAGTGAGGAACTCTTGACATCAAGATGGGCCTCCTCAGACTTCTGTCCAAGGTAAACACCTTAAAGAGTTAAACAGAGGAATAATACAAGTGTCTGGCTAAACGAAGCAGCATCGGTGAATAGGTAAATTTTAAAAATAATAGTAAGGTCTTTGTGTTTAATTCACCACTCTTTTTCTTTCTCTTTTCATTCAAAATAATTTGTTAGGTATATGATTAATAATTGTATTTAAACAAGCACAATAAAATGCAAAGGAGCAGGAGACACTTCAAGACTAAAGAGAAGAGATGCAAGATTAATTAGTTAGTTAGTTAATTAATTAATTAAATACAATATTGATTGCAGAATAGGTGATGTGTTGCTGCTGCAGGATGTGGAACTTTCCATGCACCAAGGTGATCTAGTGAACATGACTATGTTGAATGGTTGCAGCTCAAGGAATGTCAGTTTCAAATTGAGGTGCTGGGATCCAGCTGCAGTCAATCATTTATCACCTTTAGACCAAATGATACCAGCTTGTGCATGGAAGCACATCTGTTCTCCAGCCATCCCTAAACGTTTGTTTTGCTCCTATTTAGCACAAGAACCTCCTTTCTCGTCTTATCGATGTAATCGGTACCAACATGAATTCTGGTCTCCTTCCTATCGGAAAGATGGTGTGAAACTTGAAAGGGTTCAGAAGAGATTTACAAGGATGTTGCCTGGGTTGGAGGATTTGAGCTAATGGGAGAGGTTGAATAGGCTGAAGCACATCTGTTCTCCAGCCATCCCTGAACATTTGTTTTGCTCCTATTTAGCACAAGAACCTCCTTTCTCGTCTTATCGATGTAATCGGTACCTATCGGAAAGATGGTGTGAAACTTGAAAGGGTTCAGAAGAGATTTACAAGGATGTTGCCTGGGTTGGAGGATTTGAGCTAATGGGAGAGGTTGAATAGGCTGGGGCTGTTTTCCCTGGAGTGTTGGAGGTTGTGGGGTGACCTTATAGAGGTTTATAAAATCATGAGGGGCATGGATAGCATAAGTAGACCAAATCTTTTCTCTGGGGTGGGGGAGTACAGAACTAAAGGGCATAGATTTAGGGTGAGAGGGAAAAGATATAAAAGAGACTTACGGTGCAACTTTTTCACGCAGAGTGTGGTGCGTATATGGAATGAGCTGCCAGAGGAAGTGGAGGAGGCTAGTTCAATTGCAACATTTAAAAGGCATCTGGATGGGTGTATGAATAGGAAGGGTTTGTAGGAATATGGGCCAGGTGCTGGCAGGTGGGAATAGATTGGGATATCTGGTCGGCATGGACAAGTTGGACCGAGGGTCTGTTTCCGTGCTGTACATCTCTGTGACTCTATGACTCTATGAATGGCAATTGAATGACAAGACGGGGAATGTTACCTTGACACTTTGCTCTGGAGGCAGTCACAGCTCTCATTCAAAGTTGATTTTTAATGAAGGACACAAGAATGTGACTGTAGATGAAGCAGGTATGGGGTGCAAGGGGTAGCATTTGAGGTAATTCAGCTCCTGCAATTGTTCAACAATTATGAGATTCTAACAAGCTGTTGGATGAGAACAGGGTCTGCAGGAGGATAAATTGACCACAGCAACTTTGTACAAGGAGCCATTCAAGTAGTAGGGGGAAATAGGAACACAGTAGTGTTGGGGACTTTATAATTAGGGGGACAAATACTGTTCTTTGAATTTGTGGTAATGGAGATTATGTTGCCTGGAGAGAAATTTTGAGTGGGTGGGGAGGGATCCAATTAGTGTCATTAATGTTGGTACAAATTAAATCGATCAGACCAGAAAGGAGGTTATTGTGCTAAAAAAGAAGCAAAACAAATGTTTAAGGATGGCTGGAGAAGAGATGTCAGCTGATGATTCTGACAAGTCAATCTACACCTTACAACAAACCGGTATCATTAGATTTAAATATGAGAAATAATTTGTGATGGTCCGAATGATGATGGTAGAAGAAAAACATCAAATGAACGCAGAGTATCAGATAGTAACTGGGAGTTTCATGCAACATCATGAGGTTTGCATTTCTCTGCAAAGTAGTTCATGATGTTCATCCAAAAATGAAGCCCTTGAAAGTAAGGTTGAGATTCTATAGTGGAACTATCTTCATGTCAAGATGGCAATTGAAATTGAGCCCAGAACAATGGGAAGACAAGGATCTGCAGTTCCAGATAGTAGTATCAATCATCTCAGCTGAAGCAATCTAAAAGCTTTGATAGTAGTCCTAAACATGCCAGAAGTCATCTGTCGCCTTTCACACACCACTAATTCATTGACTGCTGACCAGATTATAAAATATTATAAACATATATATCTGGAGCAGGAGTATGCCTTTCAGTGCCTTGAGCCTGCTCGACCATTCAATAAAATCACACTGAATCAAATTGTTAACATCAAATCACATTTTCAAATACCCTGATACCCTTTCAAGCCCTTGCTTAACAAGAATTTATTTACCTTAAAAATATTCAAGGATTCTGCTTCTATCACATTTCCAAGGAGAGAGTTTCAAAGACTCACAACACTGTGAGAAAAGAAATCACCTAATTCCTGTTTTAAATGGGCAGGCTTTTATTTTTTTAAACTAAGACACCATGGTCTAGATTCTTCCATAACAGGAAGCATCCTCTCCCTACCTACCCTGCCAAGAGCCTTCAGGATCTTATACATTTCAGCAAAGTCACCGCTTGCACTTCTAAACTCCAGTAGATACAAGCTTCACATGTTCATACTCCAATCTTTCTTCATAATGCAAACCGCCTATTTCAGATATTAGCCTAGCAAACCTTATCTCTACTGCATCAAATTCATTTACATATTTATTTAAAGAAGGTGCACAGTACTCCAGTTGGAGTCTCACCAGTATTCTGTCTAACTGAAGTTAGCCTTCCTACTTTTGCATTCAATTCCCCTCGCAATAAGTGGTGATATTCTATCAACTTTCCGAATTACTTGCTGTACCTGTGTCCCAGCATTTTTTGATTCAAGGACTAGGACAGCCAGATCTCAAACATTACAAACGTGTTTTTTAAAGGTCTCAATATCTACCTGTTGAAAATCATTTGAAGTGAAGGGGAGTGTTAGCAGCAAGCAGCAACTGTTGAGGAGCTACAGTTGCCCTTAAGTCTCACCAGAAAGATATGATAGAAGAGTTGGAAAAAAATGGGAGTCATAAAGTGATACCTTTGACAGAATGGATTAATAGCATGGAAGCAATGAGACGTGGAGAGGCATAGAGTCAAAGGACCTCGATAAATCTTTGTTGAGATGTCACCACCCCATACCAACGCTTAAGGAACATTTACCACAACTTGATAAGGCAAATGTCTTTACTCACCACAATATGAAGGCTGATTACTGACTAGCGAAGCTGGAAAGAAATAGCAGTTGACTACATCTACATTCAAAAGATACTTGCTGTTTGGTATTTCCACCAAGTTGAAACAGTAACTTTGCAGACAGTGTGGGATAGTCTTTAGGAAGAAAACGATGGTGGATGTTCTGCTTGTCTATGAATGTGGAGACACAATAGAAGAAACCATCACAGATTGTGATCAGTGTCCGGTGCAATTGCTGGAGCGATTCACCAAATGAACTTGGAAATGAACAAGATAAAGATGTGATTGAAGATGCCTGAAGTCAAGCACATGACAGCAAAACAACTTCATGTGGATCCTGACAAGGTGAAAGCTGTGGCAGAGATGCAGTGACCAACTGGCGTGAAGACAGTGAATGAATTGTTGGATTTGTGAACTACTTACCAAAGTCCTTGCCTAATTTGTCATTAGAGTGTGAACTTTTATGTAGACTTGCTGCTAAAGATGAACAGTGGCATTGGAGTACAGACCACAAAACACTGGAATCAAAAAAACTAATGGCAACAACATGAGCATTTAGGTACTATGGTTCATGATGAAATCACCTCACAGTGTGATGTTAGCAAAACAGGACTTGGAGCAACAATTATGAAACATGGACATCCAGTTGCATTTTCATCTGGGGCTATAATGCAAACTGAATAATACTACATCTAGATTGAGAAAGAGTATCTGACTTTTGTCTTTGCTTGTGAGCATTTTAATCAATATCTGTTTGGGATAGTCAAATTGAGAGCAGAGTACAACCATAAGATACTTCAAATCTTGAACTCCAACCATTTCTATCTGATCTAAAGGATCTGTAAAGAACGTTACTTCATTTACGGAAACATCATCTGAAGATGTCATACAAGCAATGTAAACAGATGTATAATGCTGACATGATGTTGAGTGCAGTGCTTGTTACGAAGGAAACTGAGGAAGCTAAAACAATGTGAAATCTTCCAGATTCAATAAGAAGCACAACTTGGCTGCTATGAGAAATATTAATCCAGCAGGCACATTGAAGCTGAAAGACAGAGTATTGCTTAAATCACACAAACACATGCAACTCTCCAACTGCTACAGGAAGTAGTGATGAAAGAATGACATCAGGAACAGACCAGTCCGAAAGGGATATATTGAACTGTAGTGTCAGCCCACTCTTGTATGAAGAAAATGGGTGATTATCTCTAAAGAGATGAGAAAAGAGATGCTGAAGTGTATCCATGCAAGACATCAAAGATGTCACTTTGTTGGCTACATAGAACAGTCCATCTTCCGTAGTTATATCGGCACCACTCCCCACCTCTTCCTCCGCTACATTGATGACTGCATTGGCACCACCTCATGCTCCCGCGAGGAGGTTGAGCAATTCATCAACTTCACCACACATTCCATCCTGACCTTAAATGTACCTGGACTATCTCTGACACCTTCCTCCCCTTCCTGGACCTCTCCATCTCCATTAATGACACCGACATTTTTTACAAACCCACCTACTCCCACAACTACCTGGATTACACCTCTTCCCACCCTACCTCCTGCAAAAATGCCATCCCATATTCCCAATTTCTCCGCCTCCGCTATATCTGCTCCCAGGAGGACTAGTTCCACCCTAGAACACACCAGATGGCCTCCTTCTTTAGAGACCACAATTTACCTTCCCACGTGGTTAAAGATGCCCTCCAAAGCATCTCGTCCACATCCTGCACCTCCGCCCTCAGACCCCACCCCTCCAACCGTAACAAGGACAGAACGCCCCTGGTACTCACCTTCCACCCTACCAACCTTCGCATAAACCAAATCATCCGACAACATTTCCGCCACCTCCAAACGGACCCCACCACCAGGGACATATTTCCCTCCCCACCCCTTTCCGCCTTCCGCAAAGACCATTCCCTCTGTGACCACCTGTTCAGGTCCACAACCCCAACAACCCACCCTCCCGTCCTGGCACCTTCCCCTACCACCGCAGGAATTGCAAAACCTGCGCCCACACCTCCTCTCTCACCTCCATCCAAGGCCCCAAAGGAGCTTCAACATCCGTCAAAGTTTTACCTGCACATCCACCAATATCATTTATTGTATCCATTGCTCCCGATGCAGTCTCCTCTACATTGGGGAGACTGGACTCCTACTAGCAGAACGCTTTAAGGAACATTTCTGGGACACCCGCACCAATCAACCACACCGCACTGTGGCCCAACATTTCAACTCCCCCTCCCACTCTGCCAAGGACATGGAGGTCCTGGGCCTCCTTCACTGCCGCTCCCTCACCACCCGACACCTGGAGGAAGAACGCCTCACCTTCCACCTCGGAACACTTCAACCCCAGGGCATCAATGTGGACTTCACCAGTTTCCTCATTTCCCCTTCGCCCACCTCACCCCAGTTCCAAACTTCCAGCTCAGCACTGTCCTTATGACGTGTCCCACCTGCCTATCATCCTTTCCACCTATCCACTCCACCCTCCTCTCTGATCTATCATCTCCATCCCCACCCCATTCACCTATTACACTGTATGCTACTTTCTCCACACCCCCGTCCTCCTCTTATTTATCTCTCCACTCTGAAGGGACTCTGCCTCTATTCCTGATGAAGGGCTTTTGCCTGAAATGTCGATTTTCCTGCTCCTCGGATGCTGCCTGAACTGCTGTGCTTTCCCAGCACCACTCTAATCCAGAACCTTGTTCAACTATATTCATGGTTTGTCCATGGGTGGAAGAACATCCCATAAGGTCTGCAAGTTTAGATTAGATTCCCTACAGTATGGAAACAGGCCCTTTGGCCCAACCAGTCCATGCCGACCCTCCGAAGAGCAACCCACCCAGACCCGTTTCCCCTCTGACTATTGCACCCAATACTATGGGAAATTTAGCATGGCCAATTCACCTGCCCTGCACATCTTTGGACTGTGGGAGGAAACCCACGCAGACACTGGGAGAATGTGCAAACTCCACACAGTCACCCAAGGCTGGAATCAAACCTGGGACCCTGGTGCTGTGAGGCAGCAGTGCTAACCACTGAATTTAGTTAACTACCCCAGTTCTTGTGTGGAACAGGAAGAAGGGGAGAAACTAGCCATGAACCTAGACGTTGGCTAAGCATGGAACACAGCACCAACAAGATAATGTGATCTATAACAGACCCAGTTAGTGTCCAAAGACCTACCGTCAGTAGATCACCTGATTAGTTATGTTCTTTAGTTAGTTATTAATATTAACAAAGGAATAACCATTTATGGTTGATATTACAAAAACAGCATGTAACAAATACTACAAATCATCATTTGACAGAATGCCAAAAACAAATTGCTAGACTAGGCCCACATCTTGCTAACATTACCCCATATTCCCCCCACTTGCCTGGATGGGTGCAGCTCCAAAAACAATCAAGCTTCTTGATGCCATCCAGGACAAAACAACTGCTTGATTGGCACCCCAACCACAAACATCCATTCCCTCCATAATTGACATTCTGTAGCAGCACTATTTACAAGATGCACTGCAGAAATTCACCAAAAATCCACTGACAGCGTCTTCCAAACTAATGGCCACTTTAATCTAGAAAAACAAGGACAGCGGGTACACAGGAACATTACACTCTGCAAACTCCCCTTCAGACCACTCACCATCCTGACTTGGAAATATACAGCTATTCCTTCACTGTTGCTGGGTAAAATTTGTGGAACTCCCTTCCTAGCAATAGTGAGGATGTATCTACAATACATTGGCTACAGTGGTTCAAGAAGCAGCTTGCCATTTCCTTCTCAAGGGCAAATAGGGATGGGCAATAAATATTGGCCCAGCTGGCGAAGCTCACTTCCACTGGCTAAGTTAAAAAACAATCACCAGCAATTCACTTCAAAACAGCCTCCATGGATTTGGAAGGTACTTTGCCTACTGCCCATGGTACAACCCTGGTGGATAGATGAACATTGATGTTTCTTTCCTCATGACTGCTGACATGGGTTGATAGTGCTTATCGTGTCTTGTAGCCTTACGGGCTCATCGATGATCAGAGATCTTCCACTGACTACACTATACTTTCCATGATTTAAAGGGTGACATGTCACAGGCTCAAAATTTTATATTCTCAGCAAGTTGCTTTTAAAACTTCACCACCTCTCAGCCAACA
This sequence comes from Chiloscyllium plagiosum, assembly GCF_004010195.1. Lineage (NCBI taxonomy): Eukaryota > Metazoa > Chordata > Chondrichthyes > Orectolobiformes > Hemiscylliidae > Chiloscyllium > Chiloscyllium plagiosum. Next base: position 139,704,089 of record NC_057711.1, on the reverse strand, counting down.
TGTGATGTTGTCTCCAGTAGGACCATTTTCATGGCATGACTCACTGTAGCATAGAACTGCAGAGATTCCTACAACTCCATATTAATTCCAATATGGGGAGGAAGCTTAGTAGCAAGAAATCTGTGGGCATTCACTCCAAATTTCCACACTTTACACCTATCAGTATTCTGCCATTAATTGTGTATTCCTTTTTAATTTTTGACTTCGCCAAATCACTGAGAACTTCTCCAGCTGAATTTCCCTTACCATTTCTCTGCCCTGACAGCTTCATGGATACACACCTGGAGTCTACAGCTATCCTCCTCTGCAAATTTCTCAATCATGATCCCCACATTTCGATCCAGGTTATTAATATTTACTGCAAGGAACATGGGAATTTGTTCCTGCAGAATTCTGATGGGAGTCACGAAAATACCAGACAACCATTACCCTTAATTTTCCAACAATGAGCTAATTTGGTATCTAGCTTGTTACATGATGAATTGCATGGGCATTTATTTTATTGAAACTAAGCTCCAAATGGGATCTGGTCAAAAAACATGTTAAAGGGCAGTACCACCCAGCGTTCAGAGGACAGCAGCAGCAGGGACAGAGATGGATCGTTCCAGCGATCAGAGGCAGCAGCAGGGACAGAGGTGGATCGTTCCAGTGATCGGAGGCAGTAGCAGCAGGGACAGAGACGGATCGTTCCAGTGATCGGAGGCAGCAGCAGCAGGGACAGAGACGGATCGTTCAACGATTGGAGGCAGCAGCAGCAGGGACAGAGTCGGCTCGTTCCAGCGATCGGAGGCAGCAACAGGGACAGAGATGGATCGTTCTAGCGATCAGAGGCAGCAGCAGCAGGGACAGAGATGGATCGTTCCAGCGATCGGAGGCAGCAGCAGCAGGGAAAGAGACAGATCGTTCCAGCGATCAGAGGCAGCAGCAGCAAGGACAGACGGATTGTTCCAATGATCAGAGGCAGCAGCAGGGACAGAGTCGGCTCGTTCCAACGATTGGAGGCAGCAGCAGCAGGGACAGAGTCAGCTCGTTCCAACGATCGGAGGCAGCAGCAGCAGGGACAGAGTCGGCTCGTTCCAGTGATCGGAGGCAGCAGCAGCAGGGACAGAGACAGCTCGTTCAGGTGATCAGAGGCAGCAGCAGGGACAGAGATGGATTGTTCCAGCGATCGGAGGCAGTAACAGCAGGGACAGAGACGGATTGTTCCAGTGATCGGAGGCAGCAACAGCAGGGACAGAGTTGGCTCGTTCCAGCGATCAGAGGCAGCAACAGGGACAGAGACGGATCGTTCCAGTGATTGGTGGAGGCAGTGGTGGTAGCAAAGGCGATCAATGGGGCATGTCCAGAAGAAGGCTGATTGAAACGCTAGGCCAAGACTAGACATTTTCCTTTTCTCTTGGATAAGGACTTTAAGAAGTGGACATGTTTATTTTTCTTTTGGCTCTGTTTCTTTTATTTCTTCTCCTGCTTTTTTTTTATAAACTATTCTGGTTTTGTAATTTGTATTTTAAGATGGCACCAGAGAATGGCGACATTGCACATTTTTCACTGTATTCCTGTACTTGAGTACACGTGACAATAAAACGTAGTTGCAATTCCAATGGATAGCTGATTCACTACCACCCAGTTTTTGCCACTGTTGAATTGCACTCCCTATGCTTCAGCAGGGAAGAACATGGAAGTCCCAAAGCGGAGCATGCTTCAGGATGGAATGAAGACATAAAGCTGCAAGTGCTGGCATGGAAGAGAAATTGTTGAATGCAATTGAATAAATTTGGTAAAACAAGTAATAGTTGAATTATGAGACAAATGGTGTGGAAATCAAGTATAAAGGAGAGACCTTCCAGGAAAGGTAGCTGAGGGTGGCAATGAGCCAAACTAAGTTAAATGAGTAATAAAAACAGGAAGTGCTGGAAATACACAGCAGGTCCAGCAGCATTTTTAAAAATTCATTCATGGGACGTGGGCATCGCTAGCTGGCCAGCATTTATTGCCTGGCCCTCATTGCCCTTAACAAGGTGGGTTGCCTTCTTGAACTGTTGCAGTCCACATGCTGTAGGTTGATGCACAGTGCCCTCAGAGAGAGAATTCCAGGATTTTTATCCAGCGACAGTGAAGGAACAGTGATATATTTCCAAGTCAGGATGGTGAGTGGCTTGGAGGGAATCTTGCAGGTGATGGTGTTCCTATTTATCTGCTGCCCGTGTCCTTCTGGAGCGAGGTGGTTGTGAGTTTGGAAGATGCCGTCTCAGTACCTTGGGCGAATGTTTGTCATGCATCTTGTAGAAAGGGCACACTGCTGCTCCTGAGTGTCAGATGTGATTCCAGTCAAGTGGACTGCTTTGTCCTGGATGGTGTCAAACTTCTTGAGCATTTTTGGAGCTGCACCCATTCAGGCAAGAAGGAAATATTCCATTATAATCCTGACTTGCATCTAATAGATAATGGATAGACTTTCAGGAATTAGGAGATGAGTTACTTGCTACCATATTCCTAGCTTCTGATCTATCGTGTTTATGCGGTGAGTCCAGTCAACTTTCTAATAAATGGTAACCCCAAGGATGTATATTGTGGGGGATTCAGTAATGGTAGCCTCTGCAGTACCCATTGCCTTCAAATGTTTCTTGATATATCACATGGAGTGAATCAAATTCACTGGGGACCATTGGAGGAGCCAACATAGATCATCCAATCAGCATTTCTGGGTGATGATTGCTGCAAGTGCTTCAGCCTAATCTTTTGCACTGATGTGTTGGGCTCTTCCATGATTGAGAATGGACATATTTGTGGATCCTCTTCTTCCAGCGAGTTACTTAATTGTCCTCCATCATTCACGACTAGATGTGGCAGGACTGTAGAGCTTAGATCTGATTCCTTGTTTGTGGGCTCGCCTAGCTGTGTCTATCACATGCTGGTTATGTTGTTTGATATGCAAGTCCTGTTTGGTAGCTTCACCAGACTGACACCTCATTTTTATGTACTGCTCCTGCCATGTCATCCTGCACTCTCCATTGAAAACCGAATTAACATTTCAAAGGTTTTTTCCTCCTCAAATGGATTAGATTAGATTAGATTCCTGTTATCACACAAGATAAACCCTCCTGCTTAATTTAAAACCAGCAACACAAAAAAGTTTTATCCCATGCAGTAATCTGTAAAAATGTGAGTAGCCAAGTACCATTTAAAGTAAAATTAACAACGTTATTTCTTAAAGTATAACAGAGAACAATTAACTAACAACTATTTACAATTTTAGGATTGTCAGTATACTCAATTCAAACTTGATTGGAAATAGGTATTTTTATTGGGGGATAATTTAAACTGATTGGGGGATTCAAATTTGTTTTTTTGCCTCCAGGCAACTAACTACTCGAGTTGTTCAACCCAGTGATATATACATTGTTGCCTTATTGAGAACACTTAGTGCTGTCCGGTAGTCCTGCTGCTTTTAACTCTCTTAAAGGTATATCCACATCTTCATAACATTCCCTACAGTATGGAATCAAGCCATTTGGCTCAACAAGTCCACACCAACCCTCCAAAGAGTGACCCACCCAGACCCTATATTTACTCCTCACTAATGCACCTAACACTATGGGCAATTTAGCATGGCCAATTCATCTGACCAGCACATCTTTGGATTGTGGGAGGAAACTGGAGCACCTGGAGGAAACCCACGCAGACACAGGGAGAATGAGCAAACTCCACAGACAGACAGTCGCTTGAGGTGGGAATCAAACCTGGGTCCCTGGCAATGTGAGGCAGCAGTGCTAACCACTGAGCCACCATGCCGCCCAAAAAGCATCCCACCCAGACCCAACCCCCTATTTCTGTAACTGTGCATTTACCTAGGCTGCATATCTCTGGACACAATGGGCAATTTAATGTGGCCAATCCACCTAACCTGCATATCTTTGGACTGTTGGAGGAAACCCACGCAGACACAGTCAATCGCCCAAGAGTGGAATCAAACCCAGGTCGCTGGCACTGTAAGGCAGCATCACTAACCAATGAGCCACCATGCCACCCTGTTGTGGTATCAGATGGTACCAGACATGCTGAGTATTTCCAGCACTTTGTTTTTCTTTCAGATTATTTACCATCCACAGTATTTTGCTTTCACTTCAGCCCCACAGGTGACCTTCATAAGTGCTTGAGTCACAGTGCTGTAAGTGGGTTGGTAATCGTGGACACACAATGCCCATACAGGTCATAGAGTCTCAGAGTCATAGCGATGTGCAGCACGGAAACAGAACCTTCAGACCAACCCGTGCATGCCGATCAGATATCCCAATCCAATCTATTCCCACCTGCCAGCACCTAGCCCATGTCCCTCCAAACCCTTCCTATTCATATACCCTTCCAGATGCCTTATAAATGTTGCAATTGTACCAGCCTCCACCACTTCCTCTGGCAGCTCATTCCATACACGTGCCACCCTCTGCATGAAAAAGTTGCCCCATAGGTCTCTTTTATATCTTTCCCCTCTCACCCTAAACCTATGCCCTCTAGTTCTGGACTCCCCCACCCCAGGGAAGAGACTTTGTCTATTTATCCTATCCATGCCCCTCACGATTTTGTAAACCTCTATAAGGTCACCCCTCAGCCTCCGACGCTCCAGAAGGTTCTGCTATAATATGCATTTCATCAACCTGAGTTGGCTATAATGCGATTGACAAATTGTAGACTTTGTTTGGATAATGTGAACTTTCTACTGAACGGGTAGAGCGATTTTCTATTTCCAATCTTCTACAGCATGATTTTCTATCGCGGTTTTCCATAGCACAATTTTTTATAGCGCAAGATTGCAGAGGAACACAACTTTTGCGGTACAGCAGAACACCCTGTATATATGATATTGTCTAGCTATCACCATTGTTAACAGCTAACCCGAGAATGCGACTTTAAAAAAAAGGTTTTGTGATTTACACATGAAAGAAGTGAAACTATCACTGTAATCTATCAGATGAAAGGCTTAACAGACAATCAATTTTTCAATGTATAATTTCAGTTACATCACACTGCAAATTTTTGCTATAAATTCTGTGTTATGATCGAGCCCTCCACTATCACCTGATGAAGGAGCGTCGCTCCGAAAGCTAGTGTGCTTCCAATTAAACCTGTTGGACTATAACCTGGTATTGTGTGATTTTTAACCCTGTATATAGTATTTTATGCAGCCCAACGATCTTGCCAGGTTAATCATCACGACAATATACTGTCAATATTTATTTTATTTCTTTACTATTTAATAAGATCAGGCTTAACTCAAAATATCGTGCTGGGCTCTTCTGTTGCTTTCCAAAAAGGAGATTTATAAAACAGCAGAGGATAGCAATTTTACCTTTTAACTTTTTAACCAGAAAAGTCAAAACTCTCCAAGCAGTGGTCCTCAGGGCAGAATCATGAGAGCCAGAAATGCCTGGAGACAAAAAGAGGCAAAGTACCCCAAAAATGTGAGAGTCCACAACAGGCAGTTGCATATTAATGTTGTCATTAATTTCTGGTCTCAAAATAATTTTGGAATACAACTCGAAGGACATTTTAAATGCATTACTGGAGTCTTTGCAAAATGGTGACTTTTAACCCAGTGGCTCAGAGAGCAGCAGTTTATTGGCATCATCATTTGGGAGTTACTTCATACAACAGAAGTTCAACTATTGCACAACATTCTGGTTTCCAGCCAGTATCTTATCCCACCAGGCACTGAGAATACTTGACACAGAAACTTAAAAGGTGGCGTCTACTGTTCTAGAAATTGGATGTGTCTGTCAGCATTTGGTCTGAAACATGATATTATAAAACCAGTATAACTGCTTCATTGAAAGCAATATTTCAACATTGTGCTGAATAATATTGAGCAAGAGCAAATAGTTTTTTTCTGTGTTCAGACTGTAGAGTTTTACTATGTGATAGCTCAAATGGAAAGTGCAGTTTGATCTTGAGAGAAATAGTCTTTTGTTCTAATGTGTTGGTAATTGTTCAGTTGGCAGCATTCTCTGTTGAGTTTGAAGGTCCTCAGTTTAAGTCTCACTCCAGCACCTGAACATGTAATAGAAGTCTAATACTCCTCCCACTCTACAGCAGTACTGAGGGAGTGCTTCATCGTTGGACATGCCATCTTTCAGAAAATACATTAAAATAATGTCTCATCTGTTCTCTCAGGTCAACATAAGACATACCAAGAATGGGAGTGGGAGTCAGAGAGAGGTTTCAAAATTTGAAAAGTTGAGGTAATAAGAACAGTGTATCAATCTGAGTAAAGGTAAAGAAAGGAACAGAGAACTAATGGTATATGAGCTGAGAAAACCCCAGAAGGATCTCAAAAGCTTATCCACACATCTCTGAAGACGGCATCACAAGTTAACAGGGTAGTTAAGAAGGTACATTGGACAATTGTCTAATCAGTCATGGCACTATAAGAGCTGGGAGGTTATGTTGGAACTGTACTAGATTTCTAGTTAGGCAATAGCTGGAGTACTATGTAGAATTCTGGTCAGTACGCTGTAGGAAGAATGTGATTACTTTGGAGGGGGTACAAAGGAGATTCACTGGAATGTTGCCTGGGTTGGAACAGTTTAGCTATGAAGAAAGGCTGGACAGGCTTGGATTCTTTTCTTTAGAGCAGAGAAAGCTGAGACGAGACTTGATTGAGGTGTATAAGATTACAAGGGGCATGGACAGGGTGAATAGAAAGCAGCTGTTCCCCTTAGTTGAAGGGTCAATATCAAGGGGGCATTATTTTAAGGTGAAAGGATAAAGGTTTATAGGTGATTTGAAGAAAAAAACTTTTAACTCAGAGGGTGGTGAGGATCTGGAATGAACTGAGAGGGTAGTTAAGGGCAGAAGACCTTATAACTTTAAAACAATATTTGGATGAGCATTTGAAATGTCATAACATTCAATCCTATGGGCCTAGTGCTGAAAAGTGGGACTCATGTAGAGTTAATTCTATGATTAACAAATGCAAAGAATCGTTCTTAAAAATTAAATGCTCTGGATTTATAGTATATTAATAACTGAAAATATTGATAATGAGATAGATACATTAGCAGTGTAAATAGTGATAAATTATCATCATTATAAAATCATGGCTGCAAGGTGGTCAAGGTTGTGAAATAAAAAACTGACAGTGCACAGTAATTGAAAAGACAGGCAGAAAGACAAAGAGGAGAAAATGCCCCATTAACAAAGGATAAATTAAAGACAGTAGCAAGGAAGAATCATGAGTCAGAACGTCCAGAAGTAAAATCAGTATATATGAAGGCTGAGAACAGAACTGAGGATCAGAAACAACCAGTGTGATGATTTACAGGCCCTCCAACTCTCATTATACCATTGGTTTAACTAGAAATAATTGGCAGTGGAATAGTTATAAGGGGATTTCTCTACTTGTGCATGTGACCAACCAAATTGAAAAAGATATGCTGGAAGTTGATTTTATCATACTTAGAAAACATATTGTAGAAAAAAAACTATTGTAGACCTTCTATTTTGTAATGAAAATGGGTTAATGATCAAATCTATTAGGAAAAGATCTTCTGGAAAAACAAAATGATTATAATTCAATTGAATTCCATATTAAGTTTCGGAGCAAATCTGTGTCTAAAATTAAAAAAAATCAACTCACACGTGTATAAGGGAAGATTATCAGGTAAGTGCTGTGGTTAATGGAGTGGACAGACTAAAAACTGTGGTTCATGGGTGACAGTGAGTAAGGGATGTTGTTGCAGATGAGAGCATGAACCTTGATGAGAGGTGGACGTAATATGTCACGGCCCACTGGGATAGGGAGGTGACTGCAAATTAAGCCCTGTGATTCTTGCAGTCATACAGCCATGGAAATATACAACATGGAAACAGACCCTTCAGTCCAACTTGTCCATGCTGACCAGATATCCTAAATTTATCTAGTCCCATTTGTTAGTATTTGGCCCATATCCCTCTAAACCTTTCCTATTCATATGCCCATCCCCATACCTTTTAAATGTGATTGTACAAGACACCATCACCTCTTCTGGCAGCTCATTCCATACACAACATCATCAAAGTTAAAGATTTTATCAAAGTTCAGTAAAGTTTTGTTATAACCGGCGCCTTATCAACTGGCACTCCAAACAAGCAAAAATTATCTAACTCAAATACCACAATCTATCGCACTGTCTGAGTGTTTATGTCGTAAATAAAGTATAACAGTGATTTGTATATCCCTGCATTATGTTTCTATTACCTGCTGCATGTTTTTACATTGATTTTAGGAGGCGTGCTGTTGTTTTTACATAGATATGATTTATTCTTGCCACATGTACCAAGATACAGTGAAAAGTATTGTTTGCGTGCTAACCAGACAAATCATACCTTATATAAGTATATCACAATAATAGAACAGGATGCAGAATGTAGTGTTACAACTACAGAGAAGGTGCAGAGAAAGATCAACTCTAATATCCGTTCTTGAGACTGATAACAATGTGGAAGAAGCTGTGTTTGAGGGATTTTTTGATGGATGTTGATGTCTCATAGCTTTGCTTGGTCAGGGCTTACTGCAGTTATACGTACCTCTTGATTATCTGGAATATTTGATCGACTGGTGCACTCCTGGCCCTATAGATGGTGGTTCATAAAAGGTTTGCTGCAGGTAAAACTTTCTAAACATGTGTATTTCAGACATAGGTTAACAGAAAGCATAGACCAAGTTTCTCTTTAACAGGAATTATTTATTACAAATTAATAGTTTCTAGCAGGTAATCAACTAAGAATCGTCAACATATAATTTTACCAGTTAAATCTCTAACCCCCCCCCATAAAGTCCCCCTACAAACACATCAAGACAAAAAACAACTATTGTTGTAACGACTGGAGGGAACATCTGGGAAGGCAGTTCAATGGACCCTGTTCATAGCATTTGCTGAGATTCTCCTTTTGGCTTGTGAGGCCTTGTTGCTCCTTGATCTCTCTTCTCCAGATATTTTCATTTTCAGTGACTGGTTAACAACTTATACAATCTCTGACCTATTTTTTTAAAAGCAACAGCTTACAGCAATTGGTCAGAGAAAATAAACTAGCTTTCCTCAGGCTTTAGATAACTTTTTATTGCAAAGAAAATGGGCATAACCTCCCCTTCTGGAGGTCTAAGGCTTCTGGCTATGTCATTCACACCTACAAGCTGTTCACCTACCTGCGAGCCAAGCACATGGTTGTTGGCGGGCAGAAAGCCTTTGTCATCAATACCTGGCTGTCACTTCACAGGTTAACAAGCTACATCTTGCTGGCTGAATCTCATTTTTGCAAACACCCTGGTGCCAGTTTGTCTTCAACTATGCTTTCCTCACTGATTTAACAAACAACACTGTAAACAATATTTGCAATGAGTTTTGCTAACTTGCTTTGAAAGAGCGCAACATTCCCTTTCACAATCCCTGTTTTCAAACCCATCCTTTCCCCATTCAGTCTATGATCAAAGGTACAGAAAAGTAAAAAAGTATTGCCTTTACAAGCAGCAGAAATGGAATCAGTATAAGGTATTAGAGAGAAGATGGTGGTATTTATGCTACTAGAGGGGAGGTAATCAACCTTCTTCCCATATTGCTGTTCATTCCTTCCCATAGCTGTGAGTGCACTCAATCCAATGGCAACCTCAGACCGGGCCGGCATGGTTTGGTGTCATGACCTCCACTGTTGGTCCCTGGGGGATAAAGGCATTCTGTGTCTGCACCGCCCCCTCTAGCAGGACCTACGAGACTCTGCCCTCAATGCAGAGCACCAATTTCCACTTGTTACTGACAGCAGGAACCATGCAGTGCAGCTCCAGACTGACAGTGCTTATCTGAGTGCACAGCTGCATTTAAATCAGGGGTACTGGTCCATTCCAAGATATCACAGCAATGTTTCGAGAATGGCAAGTGGTAGGATGCAGCTGCAATCAGAAGAGAGGGATGTCATCTAGGCAAGATAGGTAGTTCATGAGTTGAGTTTGGCAAGGGTTTCTGGTTGTGAATCTGGCAAGATATAGCAAGAGATCTTGCCAGATTCACAGCAAAAAACCCTCTATGAAACTCAAGGAAACTGACACCAAAAAAGTAAGATTCAGACTCTACTGGTAATCCAATTGTTTGAACTTAGTCCTGTCCTACAAAATGCTTCTTTCTTGTCGCAACTTGTTTTTCCCTTTGTCCATTCATACTTGAACTCTTCTGATGCCCTTCACCATTTTAAACAATTCTAGTTTCCTGGCCTTGAACAATCTTTACTTTGAACATCCAAAACCTGTATGTTCATCCTGATCAGGATGGTCTGTGGGCCTTTTATATCTGCCTGGAGTAGAGACAATAACTAGTCTCCATTCATTAGCCTGGACAAACAAGGATATCACATTCATTAATTTCTCTTTTAATGTTTATCTCTTTGCCTAGAAAAATTGTGTCTTCAATAGAACTTGCATTGGTCCTGAAATTAAAACAAAAAGCACAAGGAATATTCCATTTCCTGTGGAGAAAGAACAGAGATAACATTTTGAGTTGAATATAACACTTCATTGGTCCTTGTTATGTCCATTCTTATAGTAGATAAAAATAAACACTCCTGTTCCTTCTTTGTTCCTTTCTCATTCACACCTCCATCTTAACTATTTTTCCCATTACAAGGATGTTGTTTCCTGTGTCAATCACAGTGACTTTAATAAATAATTTGATTCATTTGTCCACTCACTGTTGGTTTTAAATGGCAATCTCAGCTGCTTCATGGACTTTTCTCTTCCCATCTTTGAGAACTTAAATTTTGATTTAAAGAACAATCCAATTCAAAATTGTTGAAATGATCTGAATTGAGTGTGACATAAATACAAACTTATAAAGAAAAAGACATTGGATCGTCTTTCAACTATTAACACTAAAACTGTACAGTTCTATAACACAAAAGGAAGCCATTCAGCTTACTCTCAAGTCTGTGCAAGAACAATCCAAAACCAATCCCCTACTCTATTCTGTCCATATAGTCTACACATCCCTATGCCTCAATATCCATCCAAGTGTTCTGAGAAAAGATGCAATAATTACTAACCTAACCATTCTGTGTGGTAAAGTGTTCAATCCTACAATAATCTTTTCACAAAGAAATCATTATCAGTTCGCCAATTGGAAATAAGTCTTCCTAGAGTGAATAAGGCCATAGTAATTTTATAACCTCTTCTTTTCCATCCAGAATTCATAGTGATGGCAGCAAAGGAGGACACTCAACTCATCGAAGTCATAGCTCTCTGAAGAAGCAAATCAGGTAACTCCTGTAACTTTCTTTTTAATCTTAAAGAAGCTTATCCAACTGTCTTTTGGAAGTCACGCCATCCATCTTCATAACACTCTCAAGCAGCTCTTTCCTAACTATTCTCTGTAAAACAAATCCTTATTTTGCTTTTGATTCCTTTGCCAATCATCTTATATTTGTGTCCTTGATGCTTCTGCCAAAGGGAAGCTTCTCTCTCATCTACTCCCTCCAAATATTTTGTGATTTTGAATGGCTATATCAAATTTCCTCTCAACCTTCTTTTTTCAAAGGAGATAAACCCAGCTTCATCAATCTTTCCAGGTAACTGAATTCCCTCACACCTGAATCCATTCTCAGAAATCTATTCTCCATCTTCTTTCAAGCCTTCACATTTTTCCTGGGTCAAGAAATGGTGATTTGTAAATGTTCATTACACCTTCCTTGGTTTTGCACTCTATGCTTCTATTTATAAAGCCAGAATCTTATAGCATTATTAAGCACATTCTCAACCTGCCCTTCACCTTTAATGATTAGTGTACATTTCGCCCAAAGTCACTCTGTTCAGGCAACCCCTTTAGAATTATACCCTTTAGTGTAGATAATCTCTCCTCATTCTTCCTACCAGATGTATTATTCCACATTTCTCTGCAATAAATTTAATTTGGCACATGTCTATCCTTCCCTTCAACTAATCCTCCTCACAGTTCACAATACTACGAAGACCTGTGTCAATTGCAAATTTTGAAAATGAGTCCTGTATACTCATGTCTAATTAATTAATGTATTAGCAGGGAAATCAGTGTTCCTAGAACAGGGAGGCGGCACAGTGGTTAGCACTACTGCCTCGCAGCACCAGGGGCCCAGGTTCGATTCCAGCCTTGGGTGACTGTCTGTGTGGAGTTTGCACATTCTCCCTGTGTCTGCGTGGGTTTCCTCCCACAGTCCAAAGATGTGCAGGTTAGGTGAATTGGTCATGCTAAATTGCCCATAGTGTTAGATACATTAATCAGAAGGAAATGGGTCTGGGTGGGTTACTCTTTGGAGGATTGGTGTGGACTTGTTGGGCTGAAGGGCCTGTTTCCACACTGTAGGGAATCTAATCTAATCTAATCAGAACCAGTCCTGAGGGAATGCCACTGTGTAGCTTTCTCCAACGTGAAAAACTGACACTCTGTTCTTTGTCACTCCTGCAACCTTTTATTCATTCTGCTTCAATTTTACTGCTAAGTCTATTACGTGTCACTTTTCAAATGCCCTCTGGAAATCCATGTTCATCACACATTTAAATGCTTTCTTCTTATCTACCTACCATATGTCATTAAAACACTCAAGTAAGTCAGTTAGACAGGATTTGTTGCTAACAAATCTGTTAGGTTTTCTTAATTAATCAACACATATACAACACTGTTAATTTTGTCCCATTTTATCATATCTAATCACTTTGCTATCACTACGTTTAAATTTATTAGCATGCAGTTACTTGTCTTTTTTGTATCCTTATGCCCTTTTTTGAACAAGGGGCCAGATTTGCTATTTTCTGGTTCTTTGGTATCACCTACTGTTAAAGGGAGATTGGAAGATTATAGCTAGCCCTTACTTTTCCTCAGTATATCTGGACAAATCTCATCTGATGCTGCTTACTTATCCATTCTAAATACAGCAGCCTTTGTAATACCTGGTCTTTATTAATTTTTAGACCATTCAGTGTCTTAGTTACCTCCTAGATGGTAAAGATGCAGCAAAATATTGTTTACTGTCTCTGCCGTGTCTTCTGCTTCTGTGCACAGATTCCCTTTTGGGTCTCTCCTCTCCTCTCATTGATCTTTTTTGCTATTTATATTTCGACAAGAAGATTTTTGATTCCATTTTATATTATTTGCAAGTCTCTTACAATACTGTCCCTTTGCTTCTCATTTTCTTTATGCTTCAACTTTGTCGATTTTTTTTCCATCCAGTGAGTTTGTTGGCTTTGGTCACTTTTCCCTCTTTGAAGAAAGATCATGTTCAGTTACAGGTTTGCCAATCTTTCATTTTACAGAAGGCAAACCTGTTCAGAAAGCACTGAGATCCCCTCCCCCATTGAGGATTATCCGAGATTCAGTGTGTCAGTAGTTGGATGGCTGACACGAATAACAAGGGTCCAATTTTTGCACTGGCTAAAGACGCTCCTTCTCAACCTTTCCCCTCACGTGGTGTGGTGACCGCCAGGTTAAACCACCATCAGTCATCTCGCTCTGAGAGCAGCTCTATTGTCTGGTGGGACAATAATGATTTTGCCTTTTACTCTGGAATAATTGTTTTTCCTAATTGGTAATTTTTTCTAAACCATATGTTCATTTGAGTGTGCTTCCTCTGCTGTAGCGGAAACAAGTCACAGCATCTCAAGTGTGTCTTTGCAGTGATAGTTTTCCGCCCTAAACACTGATTAGATTAGATTACTTACAGTGTGGAAACAGGCCCTTCGGCCCAACAAGTCCACACCGACCCGCCGAAGCGCAACCCACCCATACCCCTACATTTATCCCTTTAACCTAACACTACGGGCAATTTAGCATGGCCAATTCACCTGACCCGCACATCTTTGTGACTGTGGGAGGAAACCGGAGCACCCGGAGGAAACCCACGCAGACTCGGGGAGAATGTGCAAACTCCACACAGTCGCCTGAGTCAGGAATTGAACCCGGGTCTCTGGCGCTGTGAGGCAGCAGTGCTAACTGCTGCGCCACCGTGCCACCCACTAGTGATCTAGTGATTCTACGGAAGTTCACTCTGTTTATCTAGGTATCCTCTCAGTAATGGGGTGTCCAAAGCTGCACGAAATTTTAACTGCAGCTTAGTCATTTGTCAACTTATGATGACTTATTTTCCCTTGCACTGTGTGCTTCAATTTCTGATGAAGGGCTTTTGCCCGAAACTAGGAGAAAGTGAGGACTGCAGATGCTGGAGACCAGAGTTGAAAAATGTCGTGCTGGAAAAACACAGCAGACCAGGCAGCATCCGAGGAGCAGGAGAATCGACGTTTCAGGCATAAGCCCTTCTTCAGGAATCCCGCAACGTCGATTTTCCTGCTCCTCGGATGCTGCCTGACCTGCTGTGCTTTTCCAGCACCACACTCTCGCCTGCTTCAGTTTATAACCTCCCCAGATGCTGCTTTCCTTTTAATGGTTTTATAGATTTGAACTTGCACTCTCAAGGAATTGTACATTTGAACTCCAGGTCTTTCTGTTAAGCAACCCCCTTCAATTATTTTCCTTCTGAGTATAAATGGCGTATCTACATCAAATCGCTTACTTTCCTATTGACGGCTTGACAAATCTACATTTTTATCAGGGAATTTCAAAAACGCGTTCCCAATATTCTGGCTCAAATCATGTCCGTATATCGAGAACAGAAGTGGAGCAAACGTTCCTGGAGTACTGTACTTTCCAATTCGAGCAGTCAGGAAAGTGCTGACCTGCCAGCTTACCCATGAGGCTACATTTTCCGAATACCATATGGTCTAAATGTTTTAATAAACTTCCTGTCGAGTACTTTATGGCACGGCTACTTCGCAGGTGCTTAATGGCCATTCCTATCCAGTTCGTTGTGGTAATATAGTTTTAATATTAGATTGAATTTAGCTTCAACGTGGACCTGTTATAACAAAAAAAAGCTAATCTTTGACCTCCCAAATCTCTTATAAAAATGCCCACAAAATACTCTAATATGGGATTGCACACGAGAAAAAGTTATAGAATTTGAACTTTTATGAATAAGAATTCAATACGACTAATTAGTGATTAATAGAGATATGTTCATTTACCACCTTATATATACACACACACCATCACAGAAATATATCAAAATCTGTCAACCTTTCTGGGATTCAGCGCTTTTCGATTGACAAGACCGCAATGTGAGAACATGATGTGCCTACAAAAACAATGCCGGAGTTATTGGAATGGGGAGCGTTATGGCGCCTGAACCAGGAGCTTAGGAGAACTACTTGTTCCTTAAATAATGCCAGATGATCTTTCGTGTCCATTTAAACACAGAGACACCAGCCATTCGTTCCAAAGAAATAAGTTACACACACCATGGGTGTTGGTACACGAAACTTCATATCATCGAGGATGCTTCACCCTAGAATGAAGTGACTGAACTGCTCATTCATAGGTCGATGTATGTTTTTAAAAACGCGCAGCTAAAATGTGAATTTTGTCAATGTGTGTCAAAGGTATTCTCAGACACCGACTTGGAGCTGTATTTCAGCGTCTGTGATTCTCAGTTAGAAATAACACCGGGAAAAGTAATAACGTGCAGCTGGGGAGAGAGACATGAGGAAAGGAAAAAAAATTGCGTGATTGCTGTGCGAAACCTAGAAAATAATATCACACAGGAACCTAGTGAGAAAATGAATAAACGCCCCTTGGGTAAACGCCAAATAAAGTAATATCTATTCAGTCAGAATGATAATTGATTTCCTATAAATTGTACTTCCACTGCTGATCCTGACAGCAAAATAAAACCAAAGGTCCAACTACAAAGGGGATTTAGTTACTCATCGATGTAACCAGAACAGTCATCCATTGGCAAGGCTTGTGTCTTTTTCTTTGCTAATGAAACAAAAGGATTCAAACATCAATTCGCTAACCACCCCATTGGTCATCTGCTCTGAGCAGTCACACCCCCCCCCCCCGACTTTACCTATGTTAGTAAATAACTGGCAGCTGCGTTGCTCAGTTCTCCTCTAGCGGAGCCAAGCCTGGCGCAATCGACATCAAACAGTCGATCATAGCCTTCGAAATTGACAGGCTAACTAATAAAGAGACGGGACAGCTGGGGGGGGGAAAAAACCTTTGTGCGTCTATATTTCTTTTACGGACCATCAATCGAATAAACCGGAGAAAGAAAATAAACAGCCGAGCGACGTGTAACGTATGATTGGTGCAGTCACAATTGTGAGTTGCCGATGTCTCATTTCCTGCTGCTGGTGTCGTCTTGGTTTGATGGGTTGAGTCTGTAGATGAAAGCGCTTTGATCTCCTTCACATTCATTCCAAGTGTTGCACCTATTCTACGAGAATTCCAGTAAAGACCGCACATAGTGAGGGGTGGTCAGCCCCACACACAGACAACCCAATCCCTCTCCTCCCCACACATCATGTAAACCTTTGCAATGAATTGGTTTTAGGAGTTGGTTTAAGGTAGGGTTTTAATCTAGGTTTGGATTGGGCTAAATGGAGTTTAATATTGAACCAGGGACTGAAACAGGTTTGGGTTAAGAATTTATACACTTGTGTCAGGATTTGGATGTATTTTAGAATAGGGTCAGAGGTTGATTTGGATTAGAATGGAGTCAAAAACTGGCGTGGGGTTTGGATCCGTTTCAGATGCGGATTTGGGGTAAAATATCGTTTGAATGAAGTTCAGACGTCTTGGGGGTGTTGTGTTTTGCGTGTTGTTTGGGGAAGAGGGGAATGTGAATGTTTCAGAGCCGGTGACTCAAATCATTTATTTATTCCTCCCCTCCCTCTGGCGAGGAAGGCAACCCATGAGAGCGGGTTGAGTCAGCAGCACATGAGGCCGCTGTAAATAACCCGGCCCCCGGCACAAGACAGCGAGAGAAAGAGGAAGAGAAACAAAAATCAAAACAAGCCGACCTCCTCAAAATAAACACAGGAAAGAAGAAGGAGGAGAGCGAGAAAAAAAGACCAGATTACAGAAACTTGTTGACGTTTTGTTGCAGTCGTCGAGCACGATCGAAGAGGTTGGGGGCGGGGGCGGTGAAACAAGCGACTGGGGCAGCCTGGAGCCCGGGACCTGACCCCCAGCGGCCTCGCTCTGCTCCTGGGGCCCGAAGGGAGTGAAGTGTAGGCGGCGGCGGCGGCCTCGCTGGCTGTGGAGAGGGGGAGCGGCAGCGGCCTCCTGCTCCTCCTCCTCGGCCTCGGTTATTGTATCAAACCGCGGCGACTGTGATAACAAAGTCTGCAAACTTGGGGATCGCGGGAGCCAGCCCTCCTCCTCCTCCTCCCCGGATATACCTTCCCCCACCCCCTCCTTCGGCAGCTGCAGTAGATGCCGATCGCTTCCACTTCTCACTCGGCACAAGAGCCCTGTCTGTACCCGCGGCTGCGGGCCGGACAGTCCGCTCCACCCAAAGACGGCAGCGGGGGCCGCGAACAGGCTGCACCGGCGGAGGAGCCGCGGCCGCCCAGCAGCCAAGAAGCCGCAGGAGGGGGCAGACTGGCGCTGGGCAGCCCACACTCGGAGCTGGTTCCGCGCCTCGAACCGTGGGACAGGGGCGCCGGCAGTGTCAGCAGGTTCCCCCAGGCCGGCCCGCACCCTCTCCTGGAACCGCCCCGGACCAGGAGCAGATCCAGGTCGGGATTCAGCGGCAACTCCAACTGGCCTTACTGCGGCCAAGCGGGGGCGGGCGGGCTCCAGCTCCAGCACCAGCACCAGGCTCAAACAGGCGGCCAAAGTCACGGAAACAATCCAGCTCTAGGGCAAGGGGCCACGGACATCGCAACTGGAGCAGCCCGGCCAACAGGTAAACCGCATGGCCTTAATAATCACTTAATTATAGAGACGTGGAAAGGGGCGGACCCCGGGTGCCAACGAGCTGGAGCGTTCAGTAACTTTCAGTAGTTGCTGCGCCGCTGGTTTGGGGTCGACTGGGGGAGGCAGTACGAAAGGCAGACGCGTGTGTGTGATATCAGAACATTATTTGCCCTTGTGATGGAAAATAAGATCGTTTGGAAATGTTTCCAGACTTGGCCCAATGTTAAAAATACAAACTGGTAAAGCTGTCTTAGTGGGAGAGATTGGTACACTAGATAATCAATGTCCAGGTCTGGAGGTGTGATAGTTGCTCAGAATCGTTGATCATTGGGAAAGGGCTGATTTATGTGGAAGCTCATGATAAAACGGTGTCGTGAATCAAAAGCCTCCTCCCCTCTCTGAATTTAGGAGGGAGGGGTTTAGTATTAAGGAAATAAGCCTCAACCATTTTTGGAGATATTGCAAGGATTTTTGAGACATCTACAACTAAAACACCTTTTTTAAAATAGTTAAATGTCTCCAGGCACATCACGAAAAATATCACACTAAGCCATATAAGGAAATTTTTCATCAAATAACTAAAAACTTGGTCAAAGCAGTGGGTTTTTAAGGACTGACTGAAAGGAGGAAACAAGGTGGAGAAATAAAACAAGGTATTCCAGAGTTTAGGACATGTACATGAAGGCACAGCCAGTAATGGTGAAGCAAGTTAAAATGATAATCCATAAGAGGCCAGTATTAGAACTACAATTCTCTAACAGAGTTGTGGAGTTCAGGAAGATGCAGAGATAGGGAGGGGTGAGGCCACAGAGGGACTTGAAAGCGAAGAATGAGTTATAAAATCAAGATGTTTGACTGGGAGCAAAGTTATGCCAGGAAAGACAGAGGAAACATAATTTGATTTGAATTAAGACAGATTTAAAACCAATCAACAGTAGATAAACAAATTTTAAAAAGTGCTGGAAACATGCAAGTCAGGCAGAATTTGTGGGGAGAGACAAAGGCAACTAATGTTTTGTCATCTTTTCATCAGATATCACATCCTAAATCTTCAATATGTTGCTTTTGTTCTTACTAAAGGAGAGAGGTATCTGTTCAGAAAGGGGAATACTGTAGGATTGATGGCAATTTTAAACAGAAGTTGCTTACATTTACCTGAGTAACAGAAATCAACTCCTGTTATTCCAATCATTCTGTTTACAGCTGTAAATAATTAAGTTCATAGAAGATAGAGTCACTTAGATTAAACTTACATGAAGCTGTTCAGCTTTTATAAGTGGTAAGGGTGCTTCTGCAACTTGATATCAATGGGTTTTGTTCCTGATCACCAATTATCATCTAATTTGTGAAAGCAGACAGTTCGTATTTGTATTTTCTTTGAACTTATAACCTGTAACACCATGAAAATGTTTGGAACGTAAGAATTTTTTTTTGTTACATTAATCTATTTTGACTGTTGGGTTACATTTAATTCTGCAATATTCTGGTAACTACTGTCCATTCAAAACCAATTCAAACTGCTTACCTTGTTTTGATTTCAGTCATTATTTCCATTACTGTGTTGTCAGTTCTTCTTCAGCCTTCCACTTTTACATATTCCCATTTGGTAACACAGTTCACAAAGGTGCTTTACAAATAACTATGCACAGTGATTCCTGATGGATTCAGGCAAACTTTTGTTTGAATTAAAAACTTCTCCCTGTGCAGAGCTGACTTGAGACATATGTTGTTTTGCACTTTGACAATCCAAACTGAAACCATAGTTTGTAGCCTGAAAGATGTCATAAGACTGGATGTTAATATAACCTGTCACCAGTGCATAGTGCCAGATTTTGGTTTTGATACAATATAGCAAGTGGTTTGCTGCATTTTGTGAATCAAGTAAATAATTGTCAAGACTGGTCCAATGATCATTAACTTGATCGCTCTGCTGATTTCAATTCCAAACATAGAACTGCTGGTTTTGAAGCAAACTTATTTGACAAAAATGGTTGGGTTGGCTTTTCTGTGCTTAGCAAATAATTGCTGTGTTATACAGATCAGTGAGGTTCCTGGTTTTATTTCCAGTATGTCATGTGTTAGTTCCTCGATTGATGATGATGTTGTCTGTGGGAGTCCTCAGCTAAGGATGGGGTCAATAGTCAGGGACTGCACCCAACATGGAGTTGATGCTTTTTAAAAAAAATACATGTTTACCAGCTTAATTGAAGCATAACAATGAGTGTATGTTGGCTTTTCCTTTGCATGCTATCTAACAACTGGGATCATGTTACAGCATGATGAAAACCTGCAATCACAATTTACCCTATTCAACCACATTGAACGTAATCCTATCTCTGTTTAAAGTTGCTTAATTCAAATGATCTGATTATTCAATTTATTTGGCACTGAACTCTTTTGTTTGCAAGATCAAATTATTGCTTAATTCCACTTTTACTGCATAAATAATTTTGAATTGGAGCATACTGTAGCAGTAGCAAGAGCTGTTCAGATTTTAATTATTTCACCTTTCAAATTAATTTCTTCTTTTTTTCCTAGAGGTAATGACTCATACAAGGAGTATTATAAAAGTGTTGTCCTTGGCCAAAGTTATACTGTACACTTTAACCCAATTTACTTGGTTGATTGGGATGGCACAATTGCTCAGTGGTTACCATCGCTGTCTCATAACACTAAGGACCCTGGTTCAATTCCAGCTTTGGGCAATTGACTGTGTGGAGATTTGCACATTCCCCCTGTGGTTGCATGGGTTTCCTCTAGGTGTTCTGATGTTCCCCTGCAATCCAAAGATGTGCAAGTCAGGTGGATTGGCCAGGGAAATGTAGTGACAAGGAATGTGCAGACTAGGTGGATTAGCCGTGGGGAATGCAGGTTTACAGTAATAGGGTGAGGGGGTTTGGATGCTCTTTGGATGGTTGGTGTGGACTTGAAGGGCTGAATGGCTTGTTTTCACACTGCAGGGATTTTTTGATTGGCTGTAACATAAGTGATGCTAATCCTGTTTTTGTGATGACCAGAAGCAGTAGTAGAAACCTGTATTTGTGTAATGCCTGCACATTAGAAAAGCATTCCAAAGCATAGGCAATATTTGGATGCCAGTCCAAAAATATACTATGGAAGAGAGCGAGCACTTAAACATTTGCTCAGATTTGGATTTCAGGGTTGGAGAATTTTCGAGCAGAAATTCCAATATGTGGAGCTGTGCGGTTAAAAACTGCCCCCCCTGTTGGGATGAAGAAAGGTGAAGGTACATAAACTGTCAAATGTGGTTCAGCGGAGAGTTATGGAAGGACAGAGCCACAGGTATGGTGTTGTAAAGCAGAAGGGGGATAGAGAAGGATATCAGAAAGGAATTTAAATGTGGGGATGAGATTTTTATACTTAATGCCTTATTAGAATCTGGTATTGATTGTGTCTGTGTGTCAGATTATTATGAACTGAAGTTTACAAAGCATAAAAATAGGACACTAGTCAGGAGACAGGAGAGCTTTAGAATGTTCAAGTCATAATATGATTGTAAGAAATAGGAGCAGGTATCGGCCATTTGACTCCCTTGAGCCTGCTCTGCCACTCAGTAAGATCATGGACGATCTGATGGCCTTAACATTTTCTCAGTGTTTCCCTGTCAATTCCTCTCTTTCATAAGATCAACTGCCCACTAATTTTTCTGAATGCCAATTAGCATACATTATATTCAACTTTATCTCATAAGACAACTCCTTTGTACCAGGAGCAAGCCATGTGAACTTTCTCTGAACTGCTTCCAATAAAATTATATCACTGCTTAAGCGGGAAAA
Organism: Chiloscyllium plagiosum; assembly: GCF_004010195.1. NCBI lineage: Eukaryota > Metazoa > Chordata > Chondrichthyes > Orectolobiformes > Hemiscylliidae > Chiloscyllium > Chiloscyllium plagiosum. Next base: position 139,682,491 of record NC_057711.1, on the reverse strand, counting down.
AAAACAAAACTTTACCCAGTAGTCCAAATGTGGTTTCACGGCAGCTCAGTACAACTGAATCTACCAGCACATTGTGACTTTTATATTCATTCTCCTTGTAGTAAAGGCCAACACTAAATTTGCCTGCCCAAAACCTTGCTTTACCTACAAGCTAGCTTCTTGTGATGGACGTACAAGGACAGTCAAATCTCTCTGTATCACAGATTTCTGCAGTGTCTCTCCACTTAACCAACATGCTCCTTTTCTATTCTTGTCAAAGTATATAAGCTTACATTTTCTTACGTTATGCTCCATCTTGCAAATTTTTTGCCCACTCACATAACCTACCTGTATTCCTTTGCTGTCCCTGTACAGTCTTCACAATTTACCAGTTTTGCGTCATCAGCAAATTTTAGCAACCATCATTTGATCCCTTCATCAAAACCCTTCAGATAGATAGATTATAGAGTCATAGAGATGTACAGCATGGAAACAGACCCTTCGGTCCAACCCTTTCATGCCGAGCAGATATCCCAACCCAGTCTAGTCCCACCTGCCAGCACCCGGCCCATATCCCTCCAAACCCTTCCCATTCATATACCCATCCAGGTTCCTCTTAAATGTTGCAATTGTATCAGCCTCCACCACTTCCTCTGGCAGCTCATTCCATACCCGTACCACCCTTAGGTCTCTTTTATATTTTGCCCCTCGCGCCCTAAACTTATGCCCTCTAGTTCTGGACTCCCCGACCCCAGGAAAAGACTTTGCCTATTTACCCTATCCATGCCCCTCATAATTTTGTAAACCTCTATAAGGTCACCCCGCAGCCTCCGATGCTCCAGGGAAAACAGCCCCGGCCTGTTCAGCGCCTCCCTATAGCTCAAATCCTCCAACCCTGGCGACATCCTTGTAAATCTTTTCTGAACCCAAATATTCGAGTCCTAAGCACTGATCTGTGTGGTATTCTGCTAATTACAGTTTTTCAACTCAAGAAACATACATTTATTCTTTGTTCTAGATTAGAGTGGTGCTGGAAAAGCACAGCAGTTCAGACAGCATCCAAGGAGCAGGAAAATTGACGTTTCGGGCAAAAGCCCTTCATCAGGAATAGAGGCAGAGTGTCTGCAGGGTGGAGAGATAAATGAGAGGAGGGTGGGGGTGGGGAGAAAGTAGGGTGGGGGAAGGGGAAATGAGGAAGCTGTTGAAATCCACATTGATGCCCTGGGGTTGAAGTGTTCCGAGGCAGAAGATGAGGCGTTCTTCCTCCAGGCGTCGGGTGGTGAGGGAGCGGTGGTGAAGGAGGTCCAGGACCTCCATGTCTTCGGCTGAGTGGGAGGGGGAGTTGAAATGTTGGGCCACAGGGCAGTGGGGTTGATTGGTGCGGGTGTCCTAGAGATGTTCCCTAAAGCGTTCTGCTAGGAGGCATCCTGTCTCCCCAATGTAGAGGAGACTGCATCGGGAGCAACGGATACAATAAATGATATTAGTGGATGTGCAGGTAAAACTTTGATGGGGAAGGCTCCTTTGGGGCCTTGGATGGAGGTGAGGGAGGAGGTGTGGGTGCAGGTTTTGCAATTCCTACAGTGGCAGGGAAGGTGCCACGACGGGAGGGTGACTGGACGCCTCCTAGCAGAGCACTTTAGGGAACATCTCTGGGACACACGCACCAATCAACCACACCGCACTGTGGCCCAACATTTCAACTCCCCCTCCCACTCTGCCGAAGACATGGAGGTCCTAGACCTCCTTTGCCGCCGCTCCCTCACCATCCGACGCTTGGAGGAAGAACGCCTTATCTTCCGCCTCGGAACACTTCAACCCCAGGGCATCAATGTGGACTTCACCAGTTTCCTCATTTCCCCTTCCCCCATCTCACCCTAGTTCCAAACTTCCAGCTCAGCATTGTCCCCATGACTTGTTCTATCTGCCTATATTCCTTTCCACCTATCCACTCCACCCTCCTCTCTGACCTATCACCTTCATCCCCACCCCTATTCACCCATTGTACTCTTTGCTACCTTCCCCTACCTTCCTCTCTGACCTATCACCTCCATCCCCCCCATTCATCTATTGTACTCTATGCTACTTTCTCCCCACCCCCATGGTTGTGGTTGTTGGAGATCAGTCATCTTTGTGACAATATTATAACTTTTGTCCTAGTTTTTTTTGTGAAGAATGGGTCAGACGGGAATCGAGCGGTCTATTCTGAGCTAATAAAGTAAACAGCTTGTGAGGCATTGGGGTTTTTAAAAAGTTGAAACGATAGAAGTGGTCTGAATGGGTGGGGTCAAGGTCTACAGAACCAGGATTTTTAGTTTAAGGCTGTCTACAGTTGCTGGGATCTTGAAGCTGGATGTGGTAGCTCTTATCCCTCTCTCTGTTACAGCTAAAAATTGGGATTCTCTTCCTACTGCTAGAATTGCATGCAAGACAATCTATTTTACTGAATTTGCCTTTGCTAAGGGTGTGTTTATGGGGTATTCCTATATTGGAACAGTTAATTAGTAGTAGCTTATATATCATTTTGTTAATCACTCCAATAGTTGCAGTTAAGCCAATTCTTTTATTTTTATTTTGTTTGCATTTCAACTGCTCTATAAAATAGTTTGTTTTGCTTAAAGTTTGACCAATCAAATTGCATCTGGAACACAATGCCTTACACTTACCGCTAAAATAATAAAAAGTTAAGATCTAAGCTGCTTTAATCTATTTTGAGGGAGTTTGGCCTGGTCTGGCCCATTACATATAAATTTCAGGATATCTCTGTAAAAGATCCTCCGAGGAGTGTCCGAAGCCCAACCATCTTCGATTGCTTCATCAATTGCCATCTCTCCATCATAAGGTCAGAAGTGGAGTTTATTTGGTGGTGATTGTGCAATATTTACACCATTCATGACTCCTTAGATGCTGAAGCAGTCCATGTCAAAATGCAGCAAAACCTTGACAATAACCAGACAAGGGCTGACCAGTACCAAATGATATCTGCACCATACGAGTAGCAGGCAATGACCATCACCAACAAAAGAGAATCCAGCCATCTTCCCATGACATTCACTGGCATAATTATCACTGAACCCTGCTCCCCCACTATCAACATCCTGAGGGATTAGCATTGACCAGAAATTGAATTGGACAAGCCATATAAATACTATGGTTACAAGTGCAATTCAAAAGCTAGGTATCCTGCAGGAAGTATCTCACTTCCCAACTCCCCAACCATCTACAAGGCACAAGTCAGGAATGTAATGGTATCCTCTCCATTTGCCTGAACAGTGTAATCTCCTCCACATTAATTTCCTCCACTGTCAACGTTCTGTGGCAGCAGTATATACCATCTACGCGATGCATTGCAGAAATTCACTAAGGTTGCTTAACAGCAGCTTTCACTCATGAGCAGTGCCCTCTAGAAGCAAATACATGGGAACACCATCACTTGCAAATTCCCCTCCAAGCTACTCACCATCCTGACCTTGAAATATATTTCTGTTTCTTCAGTGTTACTAGATCAAAATCTTGGAACTTCCTCCCTAATAGCATTGTGGCTGTACTTATACCAAATGGATTGCAGCAATCCAAGAAGCTACCACCACTGTGTCAAAATCCTGGGGTATCATTGATTAGGAGCTGAACTGTACAAACAGTATATACACTGCCTACAAAAGCAGGCCACAATCCAGGCACCATGCTGCCAGTAACATGCCACCTAGTTCAGTAAAGCATGGCCACCATTTACTGGGCATAACTAAAGAATATGATGGAATATTGTCCACTTGTCTAGATGAATGCAGCTCCAACAACACACACTAAGGTGAACACCATTCACCTCACCCATTGCCCTCAGCATTTGCTTCCTGCACCATTGACGTACAGTGGCAACAGCGTGTATGATGTCCGACTCACCGACAACTCCTTACAAATCTGAAGCCTTTTTACAACAGTAAGGAAAAGGGCATCCAATACCTGTAATTTCCTCTCTCAGGCACACACTATTCTAACCTGGAACAATATCACCTTCACTGGCGCTGTCAAAATCCTAGAACTCCCTTCCTAAGCTATGGGCAATAAATGCTGGCCGAACCAGCAATGTCTACCTTCTGTAGGTGAATAAAAAGAAATAGACTGGATCTAGCCCACATGGTGTACTTGCAGCCTGTGAACATTTGTTGTCTGTGCACATGTATGGCCACTTGCGTAAGTTATTTGCTGCTTATTGGAGAGTGAAAATTTGCATGGAAGAAGCAACCGGGGTTAAACTGGAAAGAAGATCACAAAAATGTATCTATATTTGAATAACCTTTTTCATTACAGGTAGTATTTAGTGTGTACGACTAGCATCTGTTGAGTATTTCTGACAGGCACCTTATTTATAGCTTAGTTGTTCCTACCTTGGATTTCATTTCCTTTATATATCCATAATTCTTTTTCTTCAGTTTCCGTCTAAAGACAGACCCGATTCACAGCACTGTAATCTCCTCCACTATTAGGGTAACAAGGCAATTGTTCTGGGATAGGAATTGAACCCCAAGCTGTTGACACCATTCTGACCTGTACCAGCCATCTACTTCTTGAGCAACGTTTTCCTCTAAGGATTCTAAGTGGTTGTGGCAATGTGCAGTTAATGTGTGGTTGTTGTCAGGAGCTAAGGAGAATGATAGCAGAGATTCAAGTTGTCTTATCACATAGCTTGCCAGGACTCACTCTTCACTTCTGCCATTGACATCTGTTAAAAGAATTCACAAGTTGATATTAACCTGTTTGTCTGCGTTACAAACGCACTTCCGTGTGTTATCAGGTCCTGGGGTGGGATTTGAATCCCAAGTTTTTGTCTTTGCCCACTGTGCCGCAAGATTGCCTGTACATTAGCCATGATTTCAGTTTAAAATTTGTAAACTTTCTTAGGATATTGATTCTTCCATGCTAGCAGTTTCATTGAGTGAATTTTGTTTATTTGTGAGTGTGTGTGAGATTCACGTCCATAATTCCAAAAGTTAAATTCAAGTTTGACAGAAATACAGTTCTTTTAGTATCTTATTGTACAGTTCATAAACTTTCAAGCTGATAAAATGAAACCTTTATTGCTGTATGTTTGCAGTTCCCCTGTGCAATAACTGAATCACTATACCCTGATCTCCTCCATCACTGCAACAAAGCAATAAAAATCTCATTTGCTTCAGGTGTTCAAAGGCCTAGTTTCTTATTATGCTCAAATCTAAGTAGAAGCTCTCATCTCTTGCTATCAGTGGCTTTACCCTTAATCCTCCTTCATCTGTCTATGTTCTTGCCTCATTATCTCCTTTTTTAGCCTCAAATAGCACCTCCACATCTTCACTGTTCAAACAGCCTCCAGTTCAATTTGTTGCATGCTGTTTGTATAACATCTTGGCCTCAACATTGACTCCTGGCCTCGAGATGAAGCCTCATGCCATCTGGAGGCTACGTGCTGGCACGGACTGGGTTGTAATTCTGAACATTAGGAAAATAAAGAAATAAAAATTTATTCCTTTTAATTTTGTATTTTTGTACCTAAGGTGGCACGAAGGTCTGTAATGGTAGATGTTTTATTTCTTTGTTTTTCTAATTTTCTTTAAGAATTTGTACTTAATCTATACCAAGATATCTATGAAGCTAATATGGCACCCTAAGTGGCGACTGCTAAACTTGTCACTGTACGCGTGTAACAATAAAGCCAATTTTAATTTTAATCCATTCTGAATCTCTGTATAGAGTCATAGAGCCATAGAGATGTACAGCATGGAAACAGACCCTTAGGTCCAACCCGTCCATGCTGACCAGATATCTGTGAAGCCTTTGTCAGCATCTTCATATCCTGGATAGGAATAAAGAAAAATCTTGTTCTTTGACTCTCGGTTCAAGTTTTTAACATTTCTCTCCATTGGAGTATCACTTTTCTGTTTGTTGTCTCTATAACCAGTAGAGTCATAGAGATGTTTGTTGTCTCTATAACCAGTAGAGTCATAGAGATATACAGCATGGAAACAGACCCTTCGGTCCAACTTGTCCATGCTGACCAGATATCCCAACCCAATCTAGTCCCACCTGCCATCACCCGGCCCATATCCCTCCAAACCTATTCATTTACCCATTCAGATGCCTTTTAAATATTGCAATTGTACTAGCCTCCACCACTTCCTCTGGCAGCTCATTCCATACATGTTCCACCCTCTGTGTGAAAAAGTTGCCCCTTAGGTCTCTTTTATATCTTTCCCCTCTCAC
>NC_057711.1:139651121-139676211 GCF_004010195.1 Chiloscyllium plagiosum | reverse complement strand
GTACAGCCGCAACATAACCTCCCAACTCCTGTACTCAATACTCTGACCAATAAAAGAAAGCATCCTAAATGCCGCCTTCACTATCCTATCTACCTATGACTCTACTTTCAAGGAGCTATGAACCTGCACTCCCAGGTCTCTTTGTTCAGCAACACTCCCTAGGACCTTACCATTAAGTGTATAAATCCTGCTAAGATTTGCTTTCCAAAATGCAGTACCTCGCATTTGTCTAAGTTAATCTCCACCTGCCACTTCTCAGCCCATTGGCCCATCTGATCAAGATCCAGTTGTAATCTGAGGTAACCTTCTTCGCTGTCCACTACACCTCTAATTTTGGTGTCATCTGCAAACTTATTAACTATACCCCTTATGTTCACATCCAAATCATTTATATAAATGATGAAAAGTAGTGACTAGGCACCGATCCTTGTGGCACTCCATGGTCACAGGCCTCCAGTCTGAAAACAACCCTCCACCACCAGTCTCTGTCTTCTACCTTTGAGCCAGTTCTGTATCCACATGGCGAATTCTCCCTGTATTCCATGAGATCTAACCTTGCTAACCAGTCTCCCATGGGGAACCTTGTCGAACACCTTACTGAAGTCAATATAGATCACATCTATCGCTCTGCTCTCATCAATCTTTAAAAAATTACTTCTTCAAAAAACTCAATCAAATTTGTGAGACATGATTTCCCATATACAAAGCCATGTTGATTATCCGTAATCAGTCCTTGCCTTTCCAAATAAATGTACATCCTGTCCCTCAGGATTCCCTCCAACAACTTGCCCACCACCGACGTCAGGTTCACTGGTTAATAGTTCTCTGGCTGTCCTTACCACCTTACTTAAACAGTGGCACCACGTTAGCCAACCTCCAGTCTTCCGGCATCTCACCTGTGACTATCGATGATACAAATATCTCAGTAAGAGGCCCAGCAATCACTTCCCTAGCTTCCCACAGAGTTCTAGGATTACTTTGAATATTGTTCTGGTCCTTGTCTGTTTAAGCTTACTGACCTAGAGATTGGTCCTCCTTTCATTACCATGATGCTGGAACCAAGAATCCTTGCACAATTCTCTACAGTAACTCATTATTGTCATGATCTCAAAATCATGAAAATCGTTATATCTTTCTCTGCTCCATCTGCTACAAGCTTTAGCTTTTCAATATTAATATGTGTTCAGAACACATTTAATAAAGAACAAACCATTAACTACTTATTTGCAATTTCATGAAAAGAAAACAACCATTTGTTTGTTTTTGAACACTTAATAAAAAGAATGTTTGTTTTGCTTTAGCCAATTTAATTTGGGGCATATTGATTGAAAACACCTTGCTATGGATATTCTGGTCTCCTGAAACCAGTTGGGGATAGGGGAATAAGGAGTCCTCTAGCATTGCTGAATGTTGGAAGTATCTAAATGACTAATACCACTTTAGAAAGTTCTATGTGCCACTTTCTGAAATACCATTTCTGTGATGCCGTGTGGTGTCATGAATTCAATAATCACGTGATCAGCTTTTGAAGCATGAGGTTTCAAATTACTTTGCATCTAGTTTGTTTTTAATGATTCTTTACCCTGGAAATTTAAAGTTGGCAGACTAACAAGGATATGATTTACTGTATAGTACATGATGCATATATATCAGCCTGTTCTCTACAAGTGTGTTTGTATTTCTAGTACTCATCTAATACATAAAATACTCTTTTTCAGTAACTCAACCCCCGCCCAGCTTCCTGCATCTCTTCACATTATTTTCAGATATGTGACTGCTCTTTTTGTATGAGGATCTTGTTTCACAGACTGGTTTGTGGTGTGTATCTCTGTAAATGAGAATCTACATAAAAGTCTTGTTTAAAAAATTCCCTTACTAAAGCAAATTAAAAGCAATCTTGCAAATATTGCAAGTCCAGAGTTAAAGTAATATTAAAGTTAGCATTTTGGGTGTACAAACTTACTGTCAAAACTGAAAGGCGTCAGCCCAGTCTAAGAATAAATAAACAGCAGTTCAGAGAATCAATGAGCAGACTGCAGGAAATAGTTAAGAATTTGAGTGGCTACCATTTTGTTTTTGGAATGCTGGAAAGAGATAAATCCCAGTAGACATTCTGTCACACTGACATGAATTTTAAGCATAAAAGAACAGAAGATGCCAAGTTAGACAAAATGTGAACTGCTAGAAATAAGCAGAGGGTTTGCTGTTACCCAAACAAGAAGGCACACTAATATGACAGCCTTATTTTGTCCTTATCTTTTCTGCCACCAGTTTGTTAAGAGCTTTTAGATTATGATAAACATTTTCTGACCATAAATGTGGTCAATTGCCTCTTTTCATAACCTTTTGATTAAATATTGAGAGCAAACTGATTATTTTTAATAGATAGTGTTTTTATTTCAGACCAAGTGATTCAGTAAACATCAATTGTACATAATTAGATTTCGTTTGGTAATTTTAATTCAATATCTTTAAAAGCCTAAATGGAAATTAAACTTAGAATTCTTATTTGCATTGGAATTCCTAGAATAGCAATGTTCATGTTCAGTTTGCATGAAAGTAGGATTCTTCAGTTTTTAAGAAGCAAAGATTTGTCACTTTTAGTAATGTCCCTTTGTCATTTTTGCAAAAGTCATAGAGTTATAGAGATGTACAGCACAGTCGTCGGAATTATTTTGACTCTGCAAACTGACCTGCAGGAATCACAAATGCAGATGTTGAAAAGTTCGTAAATATGTGGAATACGTTTAGGATCATCATAGTTTCTTGGAATTTTACTGAAGTAAATTGCAGCATTTGTTGGTTATCGATATTGTACTGACAGCTATGGATTTCTTGGTATTCAACTACTGAAATGTGGTGGTAGTAACCTATTAGTTCATTAGTATCATTTTTATTCAAAATTTAGAGTGCTAATCCTTATCAAATTTTATCAAAGATCCCAGTTATGAGTACTGACAAGCTGGAAAGAGTGCAGCAAATATTTAATGAAATAATTTTAACCTTTGGAGTCCAATAATTGAGGTGAGATTACACAAACTAAGGTTTCCTTTTTTTTTTCCCAATCTGCTTTATTTCCTCTAAGCAAACCCTTATTCCTTTTAGGAGGAACATGATTCCTGAATGTTTTTATTGAGACACATTTTCAGATAGTGAACTCTGCATGTCCATTATGTGGGACATGTGGTACTCAAGCCATATGTTTCCTGCTAATCTGCATTTTGTTATGGCAGAGGCCAAGGTCACCCACAGGGACACCTATTTCATATTTTGTTGATCCTCATCCATCCAACTGTTGCCATTGAAGTGCAGAAAAGCTCCTGCAGGGAACTTGATTTTTGGCATGGCTTTACATTTGAAAATTACCATTGGCTTTAAATTTGTTCCTCTGGCCATGTAGCCAAGTACCACTGTGAATCATGCCTGCTTGTGTCCTGTGGTTTCGCATTTGAACTGTTTTCAAACCTTTCCATTCCCCAGTTCAGTTGTTGGCATGTCAAAATTCATGTGACGTTTCATCCATACTGCTGATGTGGCATAATGGGCTCTCATTTAGTTCCACTTTCTGATGGTGAATTGTTGTCAAGGTTTGTCGGTAGTTTCTAAACAATCTTAGTCGTCTTCCACACTAGACTTTTATGTTCCAGAAAGTAGCTACATCAACTAGTTGTTGCTAATAAGTTTTTGCTGGACTCAAATTTTGATTTGACCCATTTAGAGTGTATGTTCAGAATAAATTTTTGGTGATGTTACCATGCTGATAACTTTTGAGGACCTCACGATCAGGCTAGCAGCTGGTTTTTGTTTTCATGATGCATTCAACTTTGTGCATTTTCAAGGTAGATTCCCTCTTTCCATTCTGGCCAAAGTTTTTCAATAATATTGAATTTATTCACTGCAGCATACATATATGAAATAGCAATCATTATAACTTTTACCTTTAAATCAGAGCCAGACTTCATTTATTTTGTTGGAAGGCTAATTTCTCTTCTTCTTTCTTCATGTACTGTGTAGCTGCATCTTAACACTGTTGCATCATTGCTTTTTGATCTCTGTAGCCCAGTCATAAGATACCTGTAAGGTATCTTGTCTGAGAAATAGAGGTTGACCTAACGAAGCAAGAATAGTATGTTGTGGATAACAGGGGATAAGGACTTGTAGAAAAATGAGATTATTTTGTATCATGATCCTTGCTAATTCATTATCCAAAATACCAGTAATACCCTGGAATAATATATGAATAAAATATTTCCTGGAAGTCAGTGGCCACAATGTTATTCAAAACTGGCACAAATGCTTCTTTTATTATAAAGTAGTGCATACTCTGATCACGTGTATCACTATGGGGAGCTGATAGCATTCATAAAGTGTTTTGACTTCTTTATCTCTCCCAATTTCATGTTCATCCTTTGAATTTTAATACCATATCACAGTCAGGGTCAATATTTTGTTGTTCATGCAAATGTATAGATTAATCATAAAATTCCAGTGCGATGTCACGCCTTGCCTGAGCTGTGTTATGAGACTGAGTTTTATTAGTGTGGCTTTTAGTTAAAATGTAGCTGTATTGATATTTAGCTGAAGCAAGCCACACACTGCAGAAAGTATGAAAAATGTGTTGCTGGAAAAGTGCAGAAGGTCAGGCAGCATCCAAGGAGCAGGAGAATCGACATTTCGGGCATAAGCCCTTCTTCAGGAAGCCCTTGTGAAGAAGGGCTTATGCCCGAAACGTCGATTCTCCTGCTCCTTGGATGCTGCCTGACCTGCTGCGCTTTTCCAGCAAAACATTTTTCGGCTCTGATCTCCAGCATCTGCAGTCCTCACTTTCTCCCACTGTAGAAAGTATGTTTGAAAAGTTCTATCGTCACAAAATGTCTCAACTCTGGGAGTAAATACCTGTAGTGCTAGTGGATAATAGAAGATCTGCTTAGTTTTACGCTCAAATAAATGTGAATTAATCAATTTTGAAGCCAATCCATATTAAAATTGCTGGAGAGATTTAGCTAAATCTGCAGATTGGGAATGGAGTAGATGTTTGAGTCTAGAAACCCTTCTTCCGAATTGTTAAAGCAACTTCTATTACTCCATCTTAGCCTCTGCATGCCATTAAAAAATTATTTTCATTAACAATGGAAATAATTATCTTTGCTTTGCTATTGAATTGTTTGTGAAGGGATCACCAATGTTCCATTAAAATTCCAATGTATCTGCAGTTCTATTCTGTGTAGACTACATTGTGGACCCCTGCTCCTATAGCAGTGGTTTGGCTAAAGTTTTGAAGTTTGCTCAACTGTGAGATCGCATTTGACTGGAACTGTACAGTTGGTATTTTCACAGTTTTATTATTTTCCTCAATTTCATCTATTTGAATTTTATATCTGTTCTCAGCTGTTGCAGACATATGCAACAACTAATGCTAGCTGTCTCTGTGACTTACTCAAAAAAGCTTTTGTTAAAAAAAAAATACTGACCAGTTGCAGTATGATTCCCTTCAATTCCTTTCCGTAGTTAAGGGACTGAATTCAAAATACATGCTCCAAATATATCATTGCTCTTCGTAAAGCTTTTTTTTCACCATGGGGTGCTCAGAAAAATACCTTGCTGTGTCATTATTAAACAAAATTTCTTTAGTCATAAGGTTTTATCAATCAGTTGAAATGCTAATCAGTTGAAATTGAAAAAGATGATAGGTAGCTACATAAAAGAATGTAACCACAGTCACATGCCTTTACCTTGAATGAGAAATTTCAGGTTTCCTAGCGAAATATTTGCCTGGCAATTTAACTTGTAATGTTTACTGGATAACAACCAGATTGGTAAATAAAAGAAGTCTGACTGGTAAAACTTAAACCACAAACAATGTGGCTCTGTCTATACTCCAATTAAAGTCCAGAAATTTATTTTAAAAAGTCAAATATTAACACTTTCTGGTATCAAAATGCTACAATCCTATCTCTGTAAAAATGTAACTGTTTATATCACAATGATTATAACAGAAATAAGATGAGTAAATTTGATTGTGCCATAGTAAATTTATTTTTGGAATAAAAATTAGGCCTAGATTTAATATGGCTATCCAGACTTTAGGTATTCTATGACTGAAATTTGGAGAGGTGTAACAGTAATCATAATTTGTGGTATATAATTCCAAATTCCCCACATACGACTAGTGTACTAAGCTGACAGTAGTATCAATGAATGATGCCTTCCTCATGTATTGACCAAATGTTCGCCAAGGTGCTGCTCAAATTTGATGGGCTGCACTTGTAAATACCTTGCAAGAACTGTAGCAAATACTACATTGGATAAATAGGCAGAAAACTAGCCACCAGGATACATGAACATCAGGTAGCCACAAAAAGACATGATCCAGTACCACTAGAATATTTACATATAGATGAGGAAGGACACCATTTCGACTGGGACAACACATTCATCCTAGGACAAGCCAAACAAAGGCACGCATGAAAATTCCGAGAAGCATGGCATTCCGACTGGAACTCTATCAACAAACACATTGACTTGGATCCCATTTTACCACGCTTAAGAAAAAGAACAGGAAATGACATCACCAAACCAAGGAAATCTAAACATATAAATAAAAAGTGGGCCGTACCACCAGTGCTTCATCCAGAGACTCACTGACATTACCTAGTATGGTGATGAAATGTCCGAAAACGAACCTTCCAGCTCCTCAACCCGAGCTACAAATCTTCTCAAAATTTACTAAATAACATCTATCTTCATTTCAGGACTGCAAATAACTCCAGCATGTTTTGTCCAGATTCAGAATGATTTCAACCTTTTGGCTTCAGTAATTGTCTGTTACTTAATTTCATGTAGTGTTTGACCACATAGAAATCCAAATGAATACAGTATATCAAAAGAGGCAAGTAATAATGTCACCAGAGTATTTCCTGCCACTACAATAGTGTGATGGAAATTAAACTACAATATCATGTAATTGTCCATTCTAATTTTCAAGATTGAAATAACTATTTTAGACAGTGTCCTTCAGGGCCACATTACATCCCAAATATTTTATATCCAATTAATTACTTCAAGTATAGCTACTGTGTACAGAAAAGTCTTAAGTATAGTGATGAGATATGACCAGATAATCTGTTCTTAGTGAAGCTGGTGAGGGATAAAAGTTGGTTAGAAATCTAGGGAGAATTTCACTGCTGCTTTCTAAATCATGCAATAAGGTCTATCATCCACAACCGTGAGGGTAGATGAAGCCTTGGTTTCATATATTTTCTGAAAGATCTCTAATAATGGTGCATAACATATCTGCCTATGTTCTGAATTCCGTCTCTGAGAACAGAACTTGAATTCACTTTTGACTTTGGTTTGAATTTTACCACTGAGACAAAGCTGATGCTGATTTCAACTAAGCTCAGCGAGCTGTGTGACATTTTAACATCTGACCATTCTGGTACCTTGTGCTTTTTGCACCTATACCAGTATGTGGGTCTGGGTGAGGGTTATTTTGAGGTTGTTTATTGCCACCAAACCTCCTTTTGTCTTTGATTTGTTTTAGTCCTATCTCGTGATTTTCTTTTGGTACAGGATACACCACCATCGAAACTGAAACTGAACTGTTCTTAGATAATAACAATGTTTGTTTATTTATTGCATGATAGCTATAAGTACAACTACATGTGGTCAGGCATGAAGGGGTGGTGTACAGACATTTGCTACCTCTGAAGGATAGAGTAGAGCTCCTTGCTATACTATTAAACTGTATGTAACACCCATATCATGGGTTGAGTCAATGTAGCAAGAACATAGCTCCTTAAGAACAATTAACTTGTACAACAATACCTCAACTGACTGCAATGTAATTGTGGCAATATTAAAATCTCTGTGACTTACTGATTGAATTCAATTTCATAATTTTAATACCAGCAAGATGAGGAAAATTTGAAAATAAAATCACGATGAAGAACTTACTCGATTTTTAAAACTTTAAAAAAAAAGATAATGGGATAAATAATGAGGACAAAGATATTTAGGATCTGATGATTTCCACCCAAGGATATTAAAAGAAGTAGATGAAAAATTTGAATGATGAGAAACAACCAGTATGGATTTGTGTAAGGTAAATCATTTCTAACTAACCATTGAATTTTTTGAGGAGATCATCAATATGATAGGTGAAAGGATGTTGTTGAGTGTTATTTATATGGACTTCCAGTAAGCATTCAATATAATTCCACATGGTCAGAATTTTTTTTTGTCTGGGCATGGACTTGGGTAGGAGGCTGAGATTGGGATGATGAATATATCATCCAACAGTAGGAAATCATTAATGGTGTCTCCCAGAGATCTGCACTAGAGTATATTATTTCAATATTTCAATAACTGAGATGAAAGAATAGAGAATTGTTCATCCAGGTTTGGGGACTAAAAACAAGTGCTGGGACTGTACGTCATATAGATTAGACCAGAGTCTTGCAAAGAAATATCAGTAAATTAAGCAAGTAGGGAAAAACTTGCAAGTAGTTGGAATTCATTTTGGGAGACTATGAGCTCATCCATTAATAAAAGCAAACATCTTTTCTGAACATCAAGAAGTTAGAAACTTCCAAGGAGCATGTATGTACAAAAGTCGCTGGAAACTAGTGGATAGGTACAAAACAATCAGTGACTTGGGGAATTTAATTCTTGTTTCGATGAGGCTGGTATATAATGGGGTGAAAGTTATGCCTTAATTATATAGAACTCAGGTGAGACCTTATCTGGTGTACTGCATTATGTTTTGGGCACCATTTCTTAAGGAAGTTGTATTGCTACTGAAGACAATACAACACATGTTTAGCAGAATAATACTTGGGTTTTGAGGGTTTTATTATAATGAGTGGTTGCATAGCCTGACTAGTCTTGCATTCTTTATAGCACAGTGATAAATGTTAAGATGATTTACGTATTCAGTTCCTTTCTCTGATTGCATTTCCAGACTAAGGACACATGATCATAAATTTAGAGTTTGATGACACTTCAGGTCTGAAGGTGGGAAGCATTTCATACAGAGAGTATAAGAAAGTAGAACTTTCTCCCCAATGAAGTAGTAGGGAGTGTGTTACTGAATTTATTCAAGACAGCGTACAGGAAGGAAACTGGAGTTGAAACCACAACCAGATCAGCCTATTGAATGGTAGAGCTGGGTCACAGGGCTGACTGGCCTGTTCCTAAGTTCTTGATTTCTATTTCTTACCATTTGCAGTGTTTCAAGAAGGTGGCTCATCACCTCCTTCTCTGGAGTCACTAGGGATAGGCAATAAAAATATCCGCGTATCATGAAATAATTAAAACAAAAACGGAGACCAGGTTAATTGAATATTTCAGAAATAAGACTGATATTTTATTTTCTGAGCTGAGACTATTAGAAGCCATGGACCAAGATGGGTAAAAGGATTCAGTTATAGGTTGACCATGAATTATCTGAATAGCAGAACAGCCTCAAGCTGTCAAATGGTCCACTCTTGACCCTAACTCTGAAAACAATTGGCTGCAAGCATATTAGAGTTATTTGGTGAAAACTTTATTTGGTTTAAGATAATAATGCAACATTATAAGGATATTTGCCGTGCACTGTTAAGAATCGATTTAGGTAAAATTGGTGCTGTGTTGACATTTGGTAACTGCACCATGTCCATTCAAACATACGAATATTGTTACCTGATATTCTTTATTAAGAATACTGACTGTAAAAGTATAAAGACAGTATATAGTCTGCTGTTCCAGTATGTCGTGTCTATGAACAGATGTACTACAAAAATGTAAAACTTAAATCTGCCCTTCTTTGTAATCAGACCATAATTTCTTGATGGTTTGCACCTGACGTATACAATACAAGCAAAAACAGCAGGTTTGGGAATGTTCTGCACAATACCTGACCTGAATTTTTCATAATCTCACAGTAGCTAGAACATTTGTACTCGTTTTGCTGTTGACTGAGATTAGATGAAGTACTCAATCTCTGGAACAGCAGTGGATAATCACCATGACAACTGTGAATAAGTTGGTAAAGGAATTATTCCTAAATGGAATGCATAAATGAATAATAATATGAAGATACTCAAAAGTTAAAATTTAAATATTTTTCCCGGTTGAATATAAAATATCAGTTTGTATATTGCATTTTGTTTGAGATGCCTTTAATATTCCTAGGAGAGATGATTAATTGCATTCGTAAAGTTAATAATTGCAATTTTTATAACTTTTTGAATATTTAGGATTGTCATAAACTTTTGTTAGATCTCATGAATTATGTTTTTAATGTTTGTAGTAATTTATTAATTCTGCTGCAGTAATGAAAATTCTACAGGAGAATACATTTTCAGTTAAGAAATAAAGCTGCTGAACCACAATGTCTTATCATGTAGGACACCAACAATGTTGTTGGGGGTAAATATATCTAATGTTGTGAAAAATAAAAACAATATATGATGCAATGATATTGTCAGCCTTCAGACTGGGGTGATAAGTTACCAATAAATTAATGTTGTTTGAACTTTTACATAGGGATGATATTTCTAATGTGAAAATACAGTTAAGCATAAATCTGCCCATGTTACTAAATATTCTGTGTTAGATTCTAGTGGAATGTGGTAAACAGAAAGAAGTCATGCTCTAGTCCACATGATTGCAGACCCACAGCATACTAGTTTACTTTTAACTGCCTTTTTGACAATCAGGATGGGCGATAATACTGGTGTAGCCAGTGACACCCACTTCCTAGAAATAAATAAAATAAAAACAGGGTCGTAATCTGGAATTTTGGAGTCATGAATTCTGAGGCAACTATAGCTACTGTAGAGCCCTGACTACGTTAGAGCAATGTTCTAGAGCAAGTCATAAAGATATATAACATGGAAACAGACCCTTTGGTCCAACTCATCCATGCCAACCAGATATCCTAAAGAATCTAGTCCCGTTTGCCAGCATTTGGCCCATATCCCACTAAACCCTTACTATTCATATACCCATCCAGATGCTTTCCAAATGTTGTAATTGTACCAGCCTTCACCATGTATAATTAGGAATTTTTAATCAAGTGACCTTTGGATGTTGGTATCCCCTGTATTTTGTTTTTGTGAAGCAGTTTAGTAATTAACTGGGTAAGTCTTTTCAGGAGCATGATCTTAAACTGTATGGAAGAGAGTAGATGACTGAAAGCTTCCTGGAGTGTTTGGTTAGAAATGTGCATTGGTTATTCAGAGCTGAGAAAATCTAAAATCTCAATGTTGTGAGGATTCAAGGAGTCAAACTTGACAGCTTATAGGATAAAACTCAGTGAACAAAAGCAGAGGATTGGACAGGGAAGGAAATTTTTTTCTTTCCTTTTGAGAAACAGTAAAATGGCATTGGGAAGTAAATGGGACTTTATTTTACTATGTGTTGTGAAATCTTTCAAACTGCACCATGTTTTTTTTATATTCTTCTCGAGTTGTAAACCTGTTTTATTGTTAGAAGCAAATTTGCAGCATTGTATGTTATGTTTCAATGAAAGACAACCACATTAAGGAAAAAATATCTATCAAGCCAGATTTCTTTCTGGGATCTGATTTATCCAATAGTAACATCAATTGGGAGCATAACAATATACATTTGTCTTTCCTCAACTGAAAGTTCTTTCAGCGGAGTGGACCCGATGGACCGAATGGCCTTACTTCCACTCCTATGTCTTATGGTCTTTCCCCACAGTGATTAACAGCACCTTCGACTATGTATCTTCTCCAACTCACATTTCTGCTGTTTCCCATTCCCTGCCCACCTGCAGCCATGATAAATTTCCTCTATCCTTCCCTTTCACCCCAACAGCCTTCATATTAAATGGATCATTCTGTCCTCCATTTTTATAATCTCCAGCTGCAACCAAACGCATTTTCTCATTCTCTCCCCATTGCTTTTAGTCCTCTGAAAAATCAGTTCCCTCCATGCAACCCCTGTCCACTCTTTGGTCTCCCAACAAGCCTTCTGCAACATTTCATGTAAGCATAGGAGATGTGTAACCTCCCCTCCTCTTGTCACCTCGAAAGGCCTTAAAAGGACTTCCTAGGTGCAATGGTGATTTTATATATAGTTCTTTCAATTTAGTGTACTGTCACTGCTATTGTAATGCCACCAGCTTTACATTGTTTAGGCCAAGTGTATGTTGAGTAACTGCTTTGTGAAGTAACTCTGTTCAGTCTGCAGAGATTGTGTGAGTTTCCACTTCTCAACTTATTTTAACACTTCACACCTTGATCTTACACTGCCCTCTGCCTCATTCAGTGTTCCAAGAAAGCTAAGTATAAGTTCATTTTCAGCATCTTGTCTTTTGATAAGACACATCATAGCCATGTGGACTCTAAAGTGCAGTCCCACACTTTTAGACAGTAACCTCTTTTGCTCTTTGTGTTATGTACTGTTATGGTTTTGTTCCATCTTGTTCTGCTTTCAGATGGCAATTGTTGGTTATTATACCTTTCCCACCTTCTGATCTATTTTTGTTTCCTTTACTAATCCAATTTTGGTTCTATTTTTGGCCTATTTTTCATTAGAATTTAAATATTACCAATATTCACCTTTGATATCACCTTATCCTGTTCCAGAATTTTTTCCAATGCCTCAAGTATGTAAATTCATTTCTTCTTACAGCAACTGTGTAGCAACACCAGTGGCCCTTCTCTTCTCTGGCTATCCAGAATATGACATACAAAGCTATCCAGAGATTTAGGATTTATTTTTCCCTCAGTTTTGATACCCTTCATTCTGAAATTATCAATCAAGAATGATGATCTTCCCTGAAAAAAAACATTAGCTCTAACATTAGAACTTAATTCATTGTTTGGAAGATGCCACCTTCAGCAGTATGGCACACAACATGTTTCAATTAGTGGATGGAAAATATAATTTGATAGAGAAAGTAATGAAGTAATGGGCTTAAAAGTGGTAAAAATGTAGGATTTCTACTCCTCACATTGACTCCATGCTCAAAATATTGAAATGTATTGCGGAGTGCTGGGGAAAAATACCAGCATCCACTTTCTCAAAATACCATCCAAAATCAATGTGCATTGTTGCAAGAAGATGTGATGTGAATTTGAAACTGATGTGTGGATGTTACTTTTCTCAAACAGAGTGCATTAATTTTCAGACCAATAGAAGAATAGCTGACCTATAGAAATTCAGTTCTTAGACCTTCTTTAAAAATAACAAGTATAAATGCATTTGACTTCCGACTTACTTCTGTAAAAGAAAATTAGCTTTTCATTTTACTGTAATTGCATAATTAATTTTAAAGAGTCCTGATGTTTCAAGCAAATTATAATGAGCTTATATAGATTTGTTTGAGTAAATAGAGACTTCCTGTGTTTAATAGTAGTGCTACTTTATTTAAAGCATATGACTAAGTATTGCAAGTTCTCTAACCTTGACTACATAAAGGATACATGGGGTGTATGTAGGCTGGTAACAAGCACAGACCAGCTAAAAATGTTTGTAATAAACTAGCAGCTGCACAGAGTCACTTTGCTTTTCAGCTTGAACGTAGCATTTCCTTTGCAGACTTCCTGAATCAAACTTATAATATGCTTATTCAATACAAACGTTTGTAATGTTGCATCAAAGGGGGCTTGAATTTTGTTTCAATGAAATAGCTAATGGTAAAGATGAGAGAAATCCAGCTGGTTTATGAACTGAACAATCACCTGGTCAAACTACTGAGTAATAATTAATAAAACAGAATGATGCACTATATTTTAAATAGCTTTACCATCCTTATTTTAGTAAACGCTTTCAGTTCTATAGGCCCTCCTTCAAAACACTCTTCCTTTGAGAAATATGTGTCAAGCAATTGGGTATTCAATAATAAGCCTCTTTATATTGTGAAAGATTTGAGGAGTATAAATAACTGGCAAAAATTTTTAATGTTGTCTTGTTAAGTTAGTTCCGAAAATGTAACTTAATTTGACTGTTTAGCTATGGGTGAAGGGCTTGCTAGAAAGCAACACAACTAGTCAAATGCTAGCTCAAAAATGATTAAAATATACATGGCAAATGCCTTACACAGGAAACATTGTGTAAAACAAATGAAGAGGAAAGTGTGTGTTAATAGTAATATGATTATGCTACTCTTTCTTGAGGTTTTGCCTTACCAGCATTCATTTTCTTATAGTACCATCCAAATTTAGTGTGCATCTGTTTTGTGACTACAAAAGCTGGATTTTAAAGTTTAGAATTTTTAAATATCTCTTTGAAGAAGCTATTGCTCAATAGGTGCCATGTAGGCCAAGATAATGCATTGAAGGTGTGAGGTGACCCATGTGAGGCTGTGTCCCAATATTCAGACTGATTTTAATCTAGAAAAGGGACTTGGGACAGGCGACAACACAAAGTGGCCAAGCAGAGACTGATAGCCAAGTTCGGTACCCATGGGGATGGCCTCATCCGGGACCTTGGGTTCATGTCACACTTGGGTTCATGTGACCCTACTGCACAACCCACATAAACAGAGGCAGGGGTGCACATGTGCGCGCGCACGCACACACACACACACACACACACACCCTCTCTCATACACAAGCTGTCTCTCATATGCTGACACATACACTGTCACGCACACACGCACCCTCTACACCCCTTTACAGTCACTCACATACACGTACACTCTCTCACAGACACTCATACCCTGGGCACGCGTATACACACACACACACGTTTGTGGGGTGAATTTGTATTTGCAGAATTGCAGTTTTTGAGCAAAATAAAATGTATGAATCCATGTAAGATTTTGTAAATCCCTTTTTAAAATTAGAATCAGCTTGAACATTGGGGCACAGAAAGCCTGACACAGGGCACCTCACACTTTCAATGCATTACCTGGGGCCAACATGGCACCTATCATTAAAGTTCACTTGACAATGTAACTTTAAAAAAATTCTGGGATTTACATATGAAACAACCGAAACTAACATGGTCATTCGAAAAGATGAGAGACTTAAACAAACAATCCAGGTCTTTTTCAATATATAACTGCAGTTACATCACACTGTAAACATTTGTGATAAATTCTGTATCTTATGATCTTATACTCCACAACCACCTGATGAAGGAGCAGCATTCCGAAAGCTAGTGCTTCCAAATAAACGTATTGGACTATAATTAGATTAGATTAGATTAGATTAATTTCAGTGTGGAAACAGGCCCTTCGGCCCAACAAGTCCACACCGACCCGCCGAAGCGTAACCAACCCATACCCCTACCCCTACATTTACCCCTTTACCTAACACTACGGGCAATTTAGCATGGCCAATTCACCTGACTTGCACATCTTTGGACTGTGGGAGGAAACCGGAGCCCCCGGAGAAAACCCACGCAGACACGGGGAGAACGTGCAAACTCCACACAGTCAGTCGCCTGAGTCGGGAATTGAACCCGGGTCTCTGGCGCTGCGAGACAGCAGTGCTAACCACTGTGCCACCGTGCCGCCCATAATCTGGTGTTGTGTGATTTTTCATTTTGTGTACCCCAGTCCAATACTGGCATCTCAAAATTATGCTAGACAAGCTAGGCAATTCACACTCTCAAACAATTAACATCTTGAAATAAAGCAACCCACCACATCTTTTTAAAGGAAATATCAATTTGCCTTGTGTCTGAATATTAATAGATTTTTTTTAAGAAAAAAGAGCAGATCCAGATCTGAATCTGTACCTTTGCCAAAATATTATTCAAGCCTTCCTTGGGTTATCCCCTATTTTTTTACTATGTTTTGTGGAAGATAATTTCCTAGTTTTTGGGAAATATTGTTCATGGATAGATAAACAAAAATTTTGCTGCTAAATTACTCATTGGTATTGTCTATAATTTCATAGGTGGCATGGTTCCTTCCTTTCCCTATCACCCAAGTCCATGTGACCCTCCTTTCAATGAAGACAGTGATAAGGTGAGTTTGAAAATTTTATTTAAATTCTAATTTTCTCCTTTTGAATGAAATGAGATTTGATACGTACAGTAGCCTGTGTTGTGGCTAATTTAACGTGTTTTGAAAAAATTCTGCATATCTATTTCTAGTAAAGAGGTGGTCACTCATGTTTCTCACTGACTCCCAACACTTTGAATGATGAATGAAGAAGTGCACTATTGGGTGATAAATGTGTTAATGAGTTGTTGTGCTTAGACTATTGTAGATGCTCATCGAGAACATGATCTGAGTACAGGGGACACTCTTCATGAGAATGATGTAAAAGAAAAGATATTGAATAGAAAAAAAATGTCCTTTCAGATACCAGGATGAAAACTAAGAATGGAGTTGATATTAAAATCTCTTTACTAATTAAGTAAAAAATATATTGTTTTTAGTTGAATAGTTTTGTCAAGTTTCATTAAGAGCTAATTACAATTGGTCTGTTCTACAAGGTATCAACAAATCTATCTAAGCAAGGTGAAAATTAAGATAAAGCATTTTCAACACTATCTAGGTTTTGAGTAGATGTTTTCTACAGACAATATACTTTGGATTATTTGCTCTATTTTTATTGTTAGGAGCATCTTGGACACCAAATGTTAAGAATTATTGATCCAGAATTTGAATTAATATTTTATGTTCAATATTGGATTCAGAGTGTGAAAACACTTACTAGAGAGGTTGATTTGATAAATTTGTTTTTGGTTTATATGCTTTGAATTACAAGATTGTAAACCTGTAATAACTAAATGCAGTTTTATTTTTGGTTTGCATGAATAATCGATTTAGATAAGTTTAACCTTTTCTGTACTGTCTAGCAATCATTCATCTGATAACTAATTAGTATGCTAGTTATATCATAGATGATTATATTATCTGTAATTAGCATTTTGTATTTGAAAGACACTACATAATTGAGAAAAAAATTCAGTTATAATTCACTGTGTTGTGTTAGAATCATTCTGGAATTCTTGTTTAGCTCCCATATTTAGAAACTAACTTTGCACACAGTCTGAGAGTTTCTGATTACAGAAGTCATTGCCAGAAGCACAGTCTGAAAATAACTCTTCCATGTTAGATTAGATTAGATTAGATTAGATTCCCTACACAGTGTAGAAACGGGCCCTTCGGCCGAACCAGTCCACACCGACCCTCCGAACAGGAATCCACCCAGGCCCATTTTCCTCTGACTAATGCACCCAACATTATGGGCAATTTAGCACGGCCAATTCGCCTGACCTGCACATCTTTGGCCTGTGGGAAGAAACCGGAACAAACGGAGGAAATCCACGCATACATGGGAGAATGTGCAAACTCTACACAGTCAGTCAGTCACCTGACGCTGGAATCGAACCTGGGACCCTGGTGCTGTGAGGCAGCAGTGCTAACCTCTGAGCCACCATGCTGCCCCAGATACTTTGTAAGACAACTGTTTCACATGTGTAAGATCAAAATCTAGCAACTCCATTACAGTGAACCATTTCATCTTATGTTAGAAAAGACAGGCTACACACAGCCTGTACCCATATATTCTAATTGTGTGCCCTATTGTAACTCATTGTGGCTGGGCAGCCTACACTTGGGAATACATTGTGAAAACTCGTGTGATTAGCGAAGTATGTTTTCTTTGCTGATGACCATTTGATGAATAAAATTACCTGATGCACCAATTGCTTGTGCATCTAAGTCTAAGAAATGGAAAAGAACATTAAGCAACTTTTTTAGTTATGGCATTCAAATAACACAAGAGACTGGTTTGTCAAACAGTTTACATAATGAAGGACTGTGCCAGATTTTCACACCTTCATGTATGCAGGGACCCAGGCAGCTGGGTCACAGATGCTTTATTTCAATTGTCATATTTCAAGAGATGGTGGCACTATTAAATTACAGTTGGTAGTTTTACACATTTTAGTTGAAGCACACAATAAAATTATTTCACACTAATGAGACATTATTAATGCATTGTATACATGTTTTAATACTGTTTGATTGTTACAAGCAGTATCTTTAATAAAAAGACTGCAAATCTGCAAAAATTTTGACTTTTTGATGTAGCATTAATGTCACTTAGTTCTTTTTAAATGAACTTAACTGATTTTTCTTGAGAAAATGGATTTTCCAAATTCCCACTTGTGAATACCTTTCTGTTATTGTCTTGCGATTCTTTTATGATTTTCAACTGTTTTGTATAGATTCGGTCTCAGGTATTTGTCAAGACCCATGGATTTAATCTTTTTTTGTAGATCTGGAGCTTTCTGTTATTTCATTTAAAATGTCAAGATATACCTGATGGACTTTTAAAAAAATCTCTTTTACAAATACTTATTTTGAAAGAGTCTATGACCTCACTTTTGACCCTGCAAGATATCCAAACTAATTCAAATTATGCTGCAAGGGGAAGGCATCTCAAACATTTGAGCTGGGCATCTTGTACTGCTACTTTGTAGTAAACACAAAGATAATATTGTTATGACATGGAACAAGTCCATTGTCTTTTTCTGGTCCCACTATATTGTGCGCTTTATAAAATAGATTTAATTGTTTTACCTAGTTCCCAACATGGCAGATTGTATGCTTTCTCTATATTAGATGGCAAAGTAAAAATATACCAACTGGGTTTCTTTTAATGAATGCAAAATTATTGCTTTTATTATAAAATCATACTTAATGAAGAAGCAAACTGGTCATAGAGATGTACAGCATAGAAACAGACCCTTTGGTCCAACTCGTTCATGCTGACCAGATACCCTAAATTAATCCAGTGCCATTTGCCAGCACTTAGCCCTTATCCCTCTAAACCATTCCTAATCATGTACACATCCAGATGCTTTTTTAAATGTTGTAACTTACCAGCCTGCACCACCTTCTCTGGCAGCTCATTCCAGATAGGCACCACCCTTTGCGTGAAAAAGTTGCCCCTTAGGCTTAGGGTGAGATTTAAATGGGACCTATGTCCTCTAGGTCTGGACATCCGCAACCCAGAGAAAAGATCTTGTCTATTTACCCTATGTATGCCCCTCGCGATTTTATAAACCTCTATAAGGTCACCCCTCAGCCTCTGATGCTCCACGGAAAATAGCCCCAACCTACTCACTCTCTCCCTATATAGCACAAATTCTCCAACCGTGGCAACATCCTTGTAAATCTTTTATGAACCCTTTCAAGTTTCACAACGTCCTCCCTATAGGAGGGAGACCAGAATTACACAAAATATTCCAAAAGTGACCCAACCAATGTCCTGCCACAACATGACCTCCCAACTCCTATACTTAGTGCTTTGACCAATAATCAATGTACTTAATTTGCAATATAAAAATATGAATATTTACTCTAAATAACCCAAAACACACAGAAATTAACACAGAAATTCTACAAAATTTAACTATGGCAAAACACAAAAGGTCAATAAGTCCTTGTTGTTGAAGTCAAAAGGGATAAGGATTGAGATGTTTTGATGGCTGTCTCTGATGCTGCCTGACTTGCTGTGCTTTTTCAGTACCACACACTCGACTTGATCTCCAGCGTCTGCAGTCCTCATTTTCTCCATGTTTGGATGGCTGTCAGTCTGACATTCTGGCATGTGTAGAGGTGTGTCACCAAACATTAGCAGTTGCTTCTGGATCTTGGCAGATACAGTTTGCTCAGAAAATACAGTATTCCGAAGTCTTCTAATTGTTCTTGAAGAGGACAATCAGGTTTCATGCTGAATTCACCTAGTTTGGGATTATGTTCAGCATGGATTGGTTGGACCAAAAGGTTTGTTTTCATGCTGAATGACTCTACAACAGATTATTCTGTAGCAGACTTTCCCACCAGCTGAAATCCAAAAGTATCTCCAAGTCTGCAAAACACAATTCAAACAGAACAACCAGAAAGTACAGTCATTAAATCATTTAGATGTTTTTCCTGAAGTGAATTCAAGCAACAAAGCTCACAATTATCTGGAACCATGCAGTCCAAGAATTGCTTTGTTCAGAAAAAAGTTCTAATGTCTTTTGATATTTTTCTAAAAAGAAAATCCAGGTATCTCCAAATCCTTCAAACTAGAGTCCACAATGATTAAATATGATGCCATCATAATACTATTCTACACTAACATGCTGCTAAGAACCCAAAAAGATGTTCTGCATGTGACAGAAATGTTGTCTAAGTTTCATTGCTGATTGGGTGCCTCATGGAAACTGTATGTCCCAACACTATATTTTCATGCACTAAATTTTCCACTTCTTTGGTTCTGTTGTATGTTTTGAGTACTTAGAGGCTATGATTTTTTTTCCATTAAATAACATACTGTAGTTTTTTATCTTCAAGTTAAGGCAGAAATATAGTGGCAGAAATGACTTGACAATATGGAAAATAGTGGCAAGACCCCAGAGGGTACAAAGATGAATACATTAGGAGAAATGGATTGATATCTGATGGCAGTTTGAATCCATTATCCTGGGCCACATCCTCCACAACGCTTTGTGATATAATGCTCTCCATATTGCCAAAGTCTAGCAACAAATCCCTATCGTTATGGGCCAGATCCTGTTTACTGCTGACCATCTGGGCTGTATATTTATTTTCCCTTGTATATTATGCCTTCAAAATCTTTCAACTGCATTCCCAAATTCCTCTGATCTTACAACTGACTCCAAGGTACTGACAGCTCACTTAACACTACGCTGATACTCAATCTACTTAGATGTTGAAACCAGATATTGCACTTACCAGTAGCCAACCAGAGATCAGCTACTTCAGCACATTATTAGCGTTCAAACCTAGTGTTGTCTTGATCAGAATATGTAATTTGCTCATTTGATAAATTCAGTGAGCTGCTGGGTAAGCTCCACAAATTCCTTAATACTTGAGACTTCCATCTCTAGTGTTTTTATTACACTGTGAAGAGAAGTCCACAGGCTGATGATCCGCTGAGAAAGAAATTCTGTTCATCTCCAGCTTAAATGGGAGACTGCTTATTTTTAAACTGTCCCTTAGTTTTGTTCTCTTCCATAATGGTAAACATCCTTTCAGTATATTGTACATTTCAATAAGCTCCCCTCCAGTTCTTCTAAACTTCTAATTACAGGTCTAATGTCTCTCCATTCCTTGAAGATAACTCCCGTTATCCCAGAAATCAGTCTAGTGAACCTTCTCTGAATACTTCATATGTAATTAAGTTCTCTCTTAAATAAAGAGATGAGATTGCTCACAATACTCTAGATGTGATCTCACTAACATTTCCTACACCATTAGCAAAATTCCTCTTTTTTTTGTATTTCTTTCCACTTGTATTATATGGCACACCATTCCATTTGCCTTCCTTATCACTTGCTGTACCTGCATAGTAGTTGTGATTCATACACCAAAACATCTACAGTAAATCTCTCTGTACTTCAAAGTTTTGTAATCTCTCTTTGTTCAAATAATGTGCTGCTTTTCTTTCTTCCTGCCAATGTGGATAAGTTCACTCCCCACAATATACTTGTCTGATATTTTTGTACACTCAACCTGTCTATATCTCCTACAGTGTATTTATGTTCTCTTTGCAACTTACTTTTCCACCTGTCTCCCAAGACAGCACTCCACTTGTTACATCTTGCCAAAATGACCTATTTATGCCTACTCTCTGATTCTTGTCAGCTAAACAAACCCCTATTCATGTTATTATGACACACTGTATTTATACCATGAGCTTTTATTTTGTTTAGTAATAATCTTTTAATGTGGTACCTTATCAGTTGTCTTTGGGAAATCTTAAGTACATCCACAGATTTTCATATCAGCATTACTTGTTACTGTTTCAAAGAGCTCTAATAACTTAGTGAAATATGATTTGAGGCATACAGTTTAAGAGTAGGGAGGTTATGCTGAACTGTATGAAAATGTTGGTTAGGCCACAGCTAGAATATTGTGCTGGAATCCACATCATAGAAGGGACGTGACTTCACTAGAGACAGTACAGACAAGAATTAACAGGATGTTATTTGAGCTGGAGCGTTTTAGTTATGAAGAGAGATTGGATAGACTTGGGAATGTTTTCCTTGGAGCAGAGGAGACTGGGGGAGATGATGAAGATATATAAAATTATAAGGGGCATAGGCAGGAATTTGTCCTTCTGGTGGAGGAATCAATGATCATAGACCATAGATTTCAGGTAAGGGACAACAGGTTTAGAGGAGTTGTGAGTAAAAATGTTTACAGTCTGAAACTCACTGCCTGTAAGTGTTATAGAGGCAGCAAACCTCATGATATTCGAGAAGTGTTTAGATGTACACTTGGGATGCCAGGACATACAAGGCTATGAATCAAATGCTGGAAAATGGGATGAGAATAATTGGGTTTATGTTTCTGAGCAGTGCAAACTTGATGGGCAGAAGAGCCTTTTTCGGGTGTGCAGAAGACCTTTATGTCTTAGTGCAGCTCACTCCAATACTTTTCAATCTGTCTTGCATTATGGCCGTCTTATTAGTTTACTTTTAACCAGACTCCTTTAATTCTGTGCATTGTGGTAATGATAGGAGCAGTTTTTCAGACATTACAGTATGAACAGTGAGTGAAATATCTGTATTTAAATCTAGTTGTTTCAATGCCTTGGGTATAATCAAACATTAAGTGCAGAAAATATCAAAATACGTTGGAAGCAGTTTGAAGAAGGATTATTGGACTAATACCTCAAGTGTGCTGTTTGTTTTATCAGGCAATGACCATCTCTAATAAGAATCAGTGGTTAGATTGAGTCTCTTAACATTCAATAGTACTACCATTACTGTATCAACATCCTGGTGTTACCATTGACCAGAAACTCAACTAGCTTCACCATTTAAATGCAGTGGCTGCAAGAGCAGGTCAGAAGCTAGGAATACTGCAGCAAATAACTCACCATCTGACTCCCCAAAGCCACCCACCACTTACAAGGCACATCCCTACTTACCTGGATGAGTGCAGCTTCAACAACACTCGAGAAGCTTGACACAAACCAGGAAAAAGCAGCGTGCCTAATTGGCACCATATCCATTCCCCCCCCATCCCCACCATCAACACTCAGTAGCAGCAGAGTGTACTATCTATCAGATGCAATACAGAAATTTTCCAAAAATGCTCAGACACCATTCCAAACCTATATTTCCATTCAATAGAAGGGCAGCAGATATGTGGAAACACCACCATCTGCAAATTTCCCCCCAAGCCACTCACCATGCTGATATTAAAATATTTCACTGTTCCTTCACCGTTGCTAGGTCAAAATCCTAGAATTCTCTCTTTCATGGCATTGAATCTACCTACTGCACATGGACTATTGTGGTTTAAGAAAGCAGCTCACCATTACTTTCTAGAGGGCAATTACAGACCAGCAATAAATGCTGTCCAGTTAGCAATGTCCCATGAGTGAATAAAAAAATTTAGAAAACTATGAATTGGCTACTGAAACTTGAACACATTGAGGGGAAAGCAACTTCACATTGCAATCCAGTGGACCCAGAAGATTCAGATCCATTCGACCCAAGTCAGCTCTGCCATTCAGTGAGATCATGATCTATCTAATAATTGTGAACTCCACTTTCCTGCCATTTTCCTATAACTTTTCATTTCCATACTGATTAAAAATGTATCTATCTCAGCCTTGAATACACTGAATGAACCAGCCTTGAGAGCCATCTGTGGTAAAGAATTAGTCAGATTTACTATCCCCTGAAAAGATATTCCACCCTCCTGTCAAATGGGTGGTGACCCTTTTCTCTGAGATTGCCTTTTGGTCCTAAATTCTCGGACAAGGGAAAACTAGTTATAGGTTGCCATTTTAAAAATGCCCTCAATGTCTTCTAAAATTTACCCAATCCTCTATTCATGCTAATATTTGTCTTATTGAGTCATTGAGATGTACAGCATGGAAACAGACCCTTCAGTACAACCCGTCCATGCCGACCAGATATTCCAACGCAATCTAGTCCCACCTGCCAGCACCCAGCCCATATCCCTCCAAACCCTTCCTTTTTGCAGCAGAGAACAGCAGGTGCTGGGCAGAAGTGAAGTCGGAGCGCAAAGCCGGTCGGGAAGATAAGTGATTGTTATTTGAGTGGGTGTGTTCTAGACCCCAGGTCCTACAAAGTAGGGCCTCCCTCCCACCCTCCTCCTCTAACATAAATTAAAAGTCCACAGACTTGCCCCAAAAAGAGGGTCCAAGGAAGTTCCTGTGGATTGTAGAGTGAGGCTTTAGCTCAGGAGTCTTTGACAAGGAGGTTGAATGAAGTGATTACGCCACAGTTGAAGAGGGTGAAGACATGACTGCCAAGCTGGTTCAGTGTGCTACGTGCTTGATGTGGGAGGTCAACGACTCTGGTGTGTCTGGCTCGTATAAGTGTGGAAAGTGTGTGCACATTCAGCTACTGACAGAGCATATTTCATATTGATGAAAGAACTCGAGGACCTTAGGCTCATCTGAGAGAACGAGATCTTTCTGGACAAGACCTTCAGCGAAGTTATTACACCGACCGTACCAGAGGATGAGGAAGGCAGAGAGGAGACAGGTGCACGAGACCCCGGGGGAAGTACCTGTCAGGAACAATTTGAATCTTTTGGAAACAGTAGAGACAGATGATACTGCCAGTCCGCGAGGCGGCCAGGTCTGTCAATCAAAAATTGGCGCAGAGGCAGAGCGGAAGAATCGGACATCGCACAGAGCCGTGGTAATAGGGTACTCCATAGTGAGAGGAACTGACCGGGGTTTTTGTGGCAGCAGGCAGGACTTAAGGATGGTGTGTTGCCTTTCTGGTGCCAGGGTTAAAGACATTACCGACAGATTGCAGGAAATCCTCAAGGACGAAGGTGAAGAGCCAGAGGTGGTGGTACATGTCAGCACAAATGATGTCGGGAAGAAGAGGAGGAACATACTACAGCAGGACTTCAGAGAACTAGGAAGAAGGCTGAAAAGCAGGACGTCCAGGGTGGTTATCTCCGGTTTGCTTCCAGTTCCTCGGGCTGGTGAGGCCAGAAACAGGGAGATAATGGACTTGAACGTGTGGCTGGGGAACTGGTGCAGGAAGCAAGGATTTAAATTCTTGGATCACTGGGGTATGTTTTGTGGTAAGCATAAATTATACAAGAGAGACGGTTTGCACCTTAATAGGTTAGGGACCAGCATTCTGG
>NC_057711.1:139515872-139649545 GCF_004010195.1 Chiloscyllium plagiosum | reverse complement strand
AGAAATTTGCAGTGTGATGTAACTGAAATTATACATTGAAGAATTGATTTTCTGTTAAGCCTTTCATCTGTTAGAATACAGTGATAGTTTCACTTCTTTCATGAAAGATCTGTATTCTAACAGATGAAAGGCTTAACGACAATCAATTCTTCAATGTATAATTTCAGTTACATCACACTGCAAATTTTTGCTATAAATTCTGTGTTACGATCGAGCCCTCCACAATCACCTGATGAAGGAGCGTCACTCCGAAAGCTAGTGTGCTTCCAATTAAACCTGTTGGACTATAACCTGGTGTTGTGTGATTTTTAACTTTGTACACCCCAGTCCAACACCGGCATCTCCGAATCATGTTAGACTTTAGCATTCAGTTTGAGAGTGAGAAACTTGGTCAGAAACAACTGTGCCAAACTTAAATAAGGGAAATTACAAAGGAATGAGGGCAGAGTGGTAGGACAGGATTGAAAAAGGACTTGAGAAGAAAAAATGGTTGATGAACAAAGGTGGATGTTTAAAAAAGTAATTAATGACTTACAACAAAGATCCTTAGCAGTTAGCAACATAGATTATAGCAAAGCAATAAACTAGCCAATGGTTATCCAAAGAAGTTAAGGATAGTATCAAATTAAAAGAAAAAAACATATAATGGGGCAAAGATTAGTGGTAAACTAGAAGATTGGGAAAGTATCAAAGCCAACAAAAGGTGACCAAGATATAAATAAAGAGGAAGACAATAAACAATGAAGATAAACTGATAAGTAACATCAAAACGGACAGTAAGATCTTCTTTAAATATATAAAAAGGAAGAGAGAGGCAAAAATATGCATAGGTCCCTTGGAGAATGAGGCTGGGGAAATAATAATGTAGAAATGGCAGAGGAGTTGAATAAATACTTTCCATCAGTCTTCATAGTAGAAGCCAGTAATAGCATTCCAAAATTACTAAACAAAGAGACAAAGCGTGGGGAGGAAATAAATTCAATATTGCTATAGAAAAAGTACCAGGGGAACTAATGGGGCTAAACGTCCCCTTGACTGATGGCTTGTATCCTCAGATTTTAAAGAAAGTAACCACAGAGATAGTGGGGTTCACGAGGTCAATTCCTGGAATGGCGGGACTACCTTATGCTGAAAGACTGGAGCGACTGGGCTTGTTTACCCTTGAGTTTAGAAGACTGAGAGGGGATCTGATTGAGACATATAAGATTATTAAAGGATTGGACACTTTGGAGGCAGGAAACATGTTTCTACTGATGGGTGAGTGCCGGACCAAAGGACACAGCTTAAAAATACAGGGTAGACCATTTAGGACAGAGATGAGGAGAAACTTCTTCACCCAGAGAGTGGTGGCTGTGTGGAATGCTCTGCCCCAGAGGGTAGTGGAGGCCCAGTCTCTGAATTCATTTAAGAAAGAGTTGGATAGAGCTCTCAAGGATAATGGAATCAAGGGTTATGGAGATAAGGCAGGAACAGGATACTGATTAAGGATGATCAGCCATGATCATATTGAATGGTGGTGCAGGCTCGAAGGGCAGAATGGCCTACTCCTGCACCTATTGCCTATTCAAATACCCATCCAAAAGCTTTTTAAATGTTGCAATTGTATCAGCCTCCACC
The DNA here is from genome assembly GCF_004010195.1 of Chiloscyllium plagiosum. Lineage (NCBI taxonomy): Eukaryota > Metazoa > Chordata > Chondrichthyes > Orectolobiformes > Hemiscylliidae > Chiloscyllium > Chiloscyllium plagiosum. The sequence goes on along the minus strand of NC_057711.1, from coordinate 139,647,928 downwards.
ACTTCTTCTGGCAGCTCATTCCATACCTGTACCACCCTGTGTGTGAAAAAGTTGCCCCTTAGGTCTCTTTTATATCTTTCCCCTCTCACTCCAAACCTATGCCCTCTAGTTCTGGACTCCCTAACCCCAGGGAAAATACTTTGTCTATTTACCCTATCCATGCCCCTCAATTTTGTAAACCTCTATAAGGTCACCCCTCAATCTCCGACGCTCCAGGGAAAACAGCCCCAGCCTGTTCAGCCTCTCCCTATAGCTCAAATACTCCAACCCTGGCAACATCCTTGTAAATCTTTTCTGGAACCCTTTCAAGTTTCACAACATCTCGTGTTTTATATTCTCAAATGTCTTTTGAAAATCTGAATGTGATCCAAATTCTTCTCCCTTTTCTCCCCAGAGTGAAAATATGACTGGTTATGAGTGTAGAGCTAATCAAATTTGAAACAAAAATAGAATTGCTGTCTATGAAATTTTCTAATGTTCCTCAAAAGTCATTCTACTTAGTTTGAGGCTTCCAAATCTGATTTTTCACCAGCAAAGTCAAGTTCATTGATTCCCTGTTCCTTAAATCTCCAAAGAACAAACATCTCTGATCCCTTCCTATCAAACAGAACATAATCACCAAGCAGGACACGAGTGCTAAACACAAACAGTTCTCTTCTGTTCTTCACAGCAACAGTTGCTTTGTTCTTTCACACAGTAGTGTCTAGCTTGTCTCTCTGTCTCAAAGCAGCTGTCCCAATATGAAAACTGTCACTTGATATTTCACTAAATTTCTTTTGAGCTGTTCTTGCCCTTTGGCAACCAGGTTATATGGGCCTGTCTTCATGCGTGCATTTAGTATTACTTTCCCATTTTCCCCCCTTTCCAAAATATTCTGTTTACCTTGAATTAAAGGATCCGTTTTAAAACCAAAATATCTTCTAAAACTCAGTGCTCCTAACAATAAGCATATAAATGGTAAAAGGATAATAAAAGGAGGGTAACATTGATTAGGGATCAAAATGGGAATATGTGCAAAACAGCTGAGGCTGAGGCTGGTGTATGACTTTACCAAGAAGAAGATGTAGCTAAAATCATTGTGAAAGATGAGATAGTTGGATTAGTTAATAAATGAATAGAAAATGTAGGAGAAATGCTGGCTGTACCTAAAGTTGATAAAATACTAAGGATATATGAGGAAAATATGGTGGAAAATTGTACAACCACTGGTAATTATCTTTCAGTTCTCCTCAGGTATGTGTTGCCAAAGAACTGGCAAATTGCAAGTATTACACCCTTGTTGAAAGAAAAGGTTTTAAATATAAACTCAGCAAATACAGTTCAATTAGTTAACTGTCAGTGGTGTCACGGTTTTAGAAACTGTAATTGAGACATAATAAATAGTCATTTGGACAAGTGTAGATCAAATTAGGAAAATCCAACTCCGAATTGTTAAAGGCAAATTGTGTTTAATTAACTAGAGATTTTTGTGACATAATGGACCGGATTGATGATGGTGATATGGCTGATGTGTTGCACATAGATTTCCAAAAGGCACTGATAAAATAGGTGTAAGTTTGCTCGCTGAGCTGGAAGGTTCTTTGTTAGACATTTCGTCACCATACTTGGAAACATCATCTGTGAGCCTCTGGTGAAGTGCTGGTGTTATGTCCCACTTTATATTTGTGTGTTTGGATTTCCTAGGGTTGCTGATGTCATTTCTGGTTATTTTTCTCAGAGGGTGGTAGATGGGGTCCAAATTGATGTTTGTTGATAGAATTCTGGTTGGAATGCCATGCTTCTTGGAATTCTCGTGAGTGTCTCTTGTTTGGCTTGTCCTAGGATGGATCGATTTTTGGTGGGCATAAAAGTACAGCACATGGAACTGTAGCAGTCTCAACTTATATATTGATCAGTGAAGCTGGTGTGAAGTTAGCAACAGTAAAGATGGCAATGGTGACTTTAACTCGGACTTTGAGGAAAAGGAGCTCAATTTAACTTTGTTTGAATGCAATCTTAAAGTACCTCTGGATCTGGAATGTCTTTCTAAGACATATAATGTGCTTTCAGTTTATGCTGATTGAGGGTTTGGGATACTGAAAGCCTTGGATAATAAGGAGGAACATAAAAAGAGCAGGGAGGGAGGAAGAAAAATAGATCAAATGAGAATTAAGTTGTGGATGGTGGAAGAGATCTGACCAGGATTGCATGTGCTGGAAAAGTAAAGATCATTTTTGGTGTATTGTAGGAGAGTGTTAGTGATTTAGCTTTAGAAGGCATTTTCCGTCATCCATGCTGATGGGGCTCTTAGCTCATTTTAAGAGTGTTTGATTTTATTCAGGTCCTAATTCTTTGGAAATGTTCATCTCTGCTGCTCTCCAACACACTGGGTTTGCATTTTACTTATTCGTAATTGCCTCCATTAAACTACAAATTCTTATAACCTGAGAATGTAACATTGTTAGTAAACCTCAATGAAACATGTTCAATGCATAGTTTTTGTGGATCCAGTTACCACTAGCTAAAATCTAGCTCAAAAGAGAAATCCATGTAGCCAAGGACTAAAAGAGAAGCTCTTTCAACCACTGATCTTAAAAATGCACTGTCTCCCAAGTGTCATGAAATTTATTATCATTCCTAATGTTGAGGACTAAGAAATAAACCCTGACAACAGCTGAGAGAGTTTGTAAGAGAAGGAGGTTGCCATAAAAGTTTGATTTTAAACCTGCTACTTGAACAAATCTGAAAACATTCATCTTGTGAAATTTGATTTGTCTGATCGCTTTAGATTGACAAAGAACTACCAAACAGTACTAGCTTAATGGTATTTAATAGCCATCTGAAGGATGGAGAAGCTTTGTGTTCTGTTAATTTATCTTTGAAGTCAGTATTTTGTCAGATAGTCTCTAAGTATCAAAACAGAATGGAATCAGGAAATATATTTGTAATTGAATTAAACAAAACAGCTTATGAATAACATTCATCGTGTCTAAAAATTGGGCTATTTCTGCAATGTATTTTTGTCTGAAAAGGTGTTTTATGATGCAGTTATATTGCATGTGAATATCCCCTATTGCAGTTATTAATTAAGATAGTCTCAGAGGCTGATGTCCTCAAATTTAGCAGTACAGGTAAACTACTTGCTGTTTGGTAAACTAAAACAATAAACCCAGAATAGTTCTCTAGTCAAATTGGCAAAAGTACTGTTGCTAGGAGAAAGTGAGGACCGCAGATGCTGGAGACCAGAGTTGAAAAGTGTGGTGCTGGAAAAGCACAGCAGGCCAGGCAGCATCTGAGGAGCGGGAAGAAGATTGCAGGTCAAGAGGGCGGTGCTGAATCCAGGATTGGGACTGAGATAAGGCGGGGGAGGGAAAATGAAGAAGCTGGAGAAATCTACATTCATCCTGTATGGTTGGAGGGTTCCTAGGCGGAAGATGAGGCGCTCTTCCTCCAGGCGTCGTGTGGCCAGGGTCTGACGATAGAGGAAGCCAAGGACCTGCATGCCCTTGGTGGAGTGGGAGGGGGAGTTAGTGTTCAGCCACGGGGCGGTTGGATTGGTTGGTGCGGGTGTCCCAGAGGTGTTCCCTGAAACGTTCCGCAAGTAGGCGGCCTATCTCCCCAATGTAGAGGAGACCACATCGGGTGCAGCGGATACAGTAAATGTGTGTGGAGGTGCACGTGAATTTGCAACGAATATGGAAGGATCCATTGGGGCCTTGGAGGGAGGTGAGGGGGGAGGTGTGGGCGCACGTTTTGCACTTCTTGTGGTTGCAGGGGGAAGGTGCCTGGAATGGAGGTTGGGTTGGTGGGGGGTGTGGACCTGACAAGGGAGTCGCGGAGGGAGTGGTCTCTCTGGAACGCTGATAGGGGTGGGGAGGGAAATATATCACTGCTGGTGGGGTCTATTTGGAGGTGGCAGAAATGACAGATACACTCAACTATTCTATGCCTTCTTTTTAAATGCTTGCTCCCCATCATTGTTCTGAATGGTTGTCTTTGTGCTTATAGTTGTCTCAAACAAATCTTTATTTTCAATTTGGACTCTAGCCAGGCTACTCTTGGAGACGATGTATCCAGAGGTTGGTGGGGTGGAAGGTGAGGACCAGTGGGTGGCGATTGGAGGGGCGGGGTTCAAGGGCAGAGATGTGGGAAGTGGAGGTGATGCAGTGGAGAGCATCGTCGACCACAGGAGGGGAAATTTTTGGTCTTTGAAGAAGGAGGCCATTTGGGCTGTTCAGTAGTGGAATTGGTGGAAAAGTACTGTTGGGTTCAGTATTGAACTAATGCTCTAGTTATGTGTTTAACTACCTCATAAGTTAATAAGGAGGTATTATAATTGGCATTTGCCACACTTGCTGTAGGAATGTAACCATCTAAGCATGTCTAAGAAAGTGCATGGCTATTTATGTCGGTGTTGGACAAAATTGTACTTGAATATGATGTTCTCCAAGAGTAGCCTGGCTAGAGTCCAAATTGAAAATAAAGAATTGTTTGAGAGGACTATAAGCACGAAGTCAACCATTCAGAACAATGATGGGGAGCAAGCATTTAAAAAGGAGGCACAGAATAGTTGAGTGTATCTGCAGGAGTGGTTATGCTACAAAAAACATGACTTGGCCAGGGAATTTGTACTGTACATTTCAATATGCATATGCAAAGGCTGTGAGACCAGCCAGTTTCATTAGCTACGTTTTTTCTTAAAAGGGATGGGGATTTAACAGTATATTCTCCACTTTCATCTTTCCTTGACAATTCCTCTTCAATGTGATCGAATGATACAACATAGTTGAAAGTGACAGCTCCTCTGCGTGTTATCGGCAAATAGCAGAAATGGAAACTTGCTGTTCTGGTTTGATAAGGAAAGACCAAAGCAATGAGTAGGTTTGTATGGAGCATAAATGCAAATAGGAATGAGTTTGCCTGAATGGCTGGTTTCTGCACTGTACATTCTATGCAGTATATTGTATCAGTCAGCAAAGCAATACACTGGAAGCAATTGGAATTCAAATTCAATGGCTGTGTATGCATTTTAAGACTGACTGCTCTAGCAGTCCTTGTCAGTTGTGGTTCAGTGCTACCTTTGTCACCTCAGAGTTAAAATGTTGTGGGTTCAAGGATGCTTAGCTCCATTGTACTTGAGTGGTTAGCACCCTGTTTGACATCTGTTTTGTTCAGAACGTGATCATGGCAAGAGACTATTAGGACAAGACAAGACATTAAGAATGACCTCTTGGCATCCCTGTATATCTCCACAAACGGACTCATAAGATTTACTGGGTTTATTGTGAAGGTTCATTTTTGAAAGAAACATACACAAAAGATTTGGTCAGGGACATCTGCAAAGTTGAGGTGTCAACCAACAAAACCTTCCAAAAATTAATTTACCTGACCCTCCAAATACCACTTGCCCTGCCCATGGCAGAGTTGGCACATTGTGCATTGGACTTATCAGTCATCTCAAAACTCCTTGAACCAGAATGGAAACAAGTCACCCTCAGCCTCAAGGGACTGTCCAAATAAGAGAGGAATTTTAAATACCTAGTCACCGTGTCACTCCAGTGCAGTGGGAGCACTGCATTGTTGAGGTAGTGTCATTTGCCCCCATAGTTGGCCATAAGATCTCCACTTTGCATCTTCCCCAATTTGATAGAGATGTAGTCATGTATCTTCTCCATTTTGAAGAATATTCCTACGTGTCTCCTATATTGCATTGGAGTACACTATAAATATAAGAAGTGACTTTTAAAACACTTTTAAAAGTTCATGAACGGGATGTGGGTATCACTGGCTGGACACACAATTATTGCCCCATCCCTAATTGTCATTGAGAAGATGATGAGCAGCTGCCTTAATCTGCTGTAATCCATGTACTGTAGGTAGACCACAATGCTGTTAGGGAGGGAATTCCAGGATTTTGACCCAATGACACTAAAGGAACACTATGTAATTCCAAGACAGGATGGGAGTGGTTTGGAAGGAAACTTGCAGGTGGTGGTGTTCCCATGCATCTGCTCCTTTTCATCCTTTTAGATATTAGTGGTTGTTGGATGGAATGTGCTGTCTGAGGAGCCGTGGCAAATTTCTGCAGTGCATCTTGTACACACTGTTGCTGAGTATCGGTAGTGGAGAGAGTGCATGCTTATCCAGGTATAGCTGCATTTGCCCAGTCACTCAACTTGCCCAAATTCTTTAAACCAGGGTAGATCTCCTTTCTTGATGGTATTAGTAGAGTGGGGGATATGCTGTACCACGAGGTTGCATATTGTGTTGGGAAAATGATTTTGCTGCTGCACACTTCCTTGTGGATGCCAAATGTTGAGTTACTAGATCCATTCAAAGTTAGTCCTATTTAGCACAGTACTATACAATACTGTGAAGTTGGACTTTGTTTCTGCAAGAACTGTGCGGTGGTCACTCTTACTAATACTGTTGTGCACAGATGCATCAATGGGAGACAAATTGGTGAGAGTGAGTATGTCTTTTGCTCTTGTTGGTTTTTCCCTCCACTGCCACAGATCCAGTCTAGAAGCAGTGTAATTTAGGACACAAGTAGCTTGATCAGTGGTGCTGATGCTGAACCACTCAATGGTGGGCATTCTGTGTGCCAAGTCACGTTCAATGTGGAGGAGCGCTGACTCTTTGGCGAAGGGCATGGAGTACGTGGTGATCAGCAGGACATTTCCTTGATCGTGATCACCCTTGTGCTATGAGACTTTTATGGTCAATGTTGAGGATTCCTAGGGTAACTCCCTCCGGACTGTATACCATTGTGCTGTCACCTCTACTGGGTCTGACCTGCCCGTGGGACAGACATATTGAAGGATGGTGATTGCAACATCGATTTACAGCACAGAAAAAGGCTGTTCAGCTCAAAGTCTATGCCAGACAAAAACAAGCACCTAACTATTCTAATCTCAGCCCAGCACGATCCTCATTCCTGATGAAGGGCTGTTGCCCAAAACATAGATTCCTCCTGCTCCTTGGGTGCTGCCTGACCTGCTATGCTTTTCCAGCACCACATACTAAATCCTAACGTTTGAATGCGTTGGCATCACAAAATTTACATCTGAATACTTCATAAATAATGAAGTTTTCTGCCTCTTCCACTCCTACAGGCAGAGAGTTTGATTCTCACCACGGGGTGGAAAAGAAAATTTCCTCACATTCCTGCTAAACCTCTTGTCCCCTACCTTAAATTATGACCCCTGTCATTGTTCTCTCCACCCAAGGGAAAAGTTTCTACCTCGTCTTGTGCCTCTCATTATTTCATACATCTCAATAGCTTGCTCCATGTATGATCTTTCCCATTAATGTATGTGAAAGGAAGATTAATCCATCAGAACTCCTTTTGTATAAACAATAGTTGGATCAAGGATTTAAATACAAAAGTTAAGGCTTCGGTCATAAACCACATGGTGTTTCTGGTGGAAGTTTTGCCTGAATGACAACTGCATTTGGAGGTGTTAAAATGTTGATGTTAAGGCCTTGAAAGTGAAGGTTAACATCAGTAATGAGGTACTCCAGTTTTGCTGAGAAATTACAGAATCTGGGATTACTGTTCTTGGTACAGGAAAAGTTAAAAACAATTTAATAAACATTCAAAATTCTGATTCAGAAAGTAAGGACAAACATACTACAAACAATGAATTTCCAACCAAAGGGGACAGATATTAAATAACTGGCAGAAGTACCACAGGGAAACTGCTTGCAATGAGTTACAGTCTAGAATGAATTGCCAAGAGTGTGATGGAACTCTAGGCAACTTTCAAAAAGAAATTGGACACAAACTTTAACAGGAAGATGTTGTTACCTATGGAACTAACTAATGCAGACAAATGGGACTAGTTCAATTTAGGAAACCTGGTTGATATGGACGAGTTTGGCATCATTACTGTTAATTAAAGATTTTTATTGAATTCAATTTCATAGTCTTCCAAGGTACTGTTCGAACCCAGGTCCCCATAACTAATAGAAAAACAGAAATTGCTGGAGAAACTCAGTAAGTCTGGCACCCTCCGTGCAGAGAAAGCAGAGTTAACGATTGGAGTCCAGTGACCCTTCTCAGAGTTTCTTCAGCAGCCACATTTTTTAAAAATTACTGTACCCCAGCATTAATAGTCTGGGGATTATTTTATTTATATTTTCAAAAACCTACTTTCGTTATAAATTATCCATAAGTAAATACAAAACAATTCTGGACAGACTTTGTAGAAAATACAGTGGAATTTTGACATTACGCAATAGAGCTTCAATTTCGAGGCATTTTCTAAACATGAAACTATTTACATTCCCATTAAGGAAACTTAACTGACCCTGATATTTCGGCAGAAAGGCGTTATAACAAACACTACCATTTGTTTGCCCATCGCCAGCCGCCCTCCCCCCTTTCTGAGTTGGGGATAGGTAAGCTTCTTCCTGCTTGCCTTTTACCTTTGGCTGTCCTGGGTGGGCGAAACCATTGCGTGACGTATTGGAGGGGGAATGGGGGTATGGGTCCTCGGAAGGTTGGAGCGAACCAAGCGGCGGCGACTGTGGTTGCTGCCGGGCCCGAGTAGGATGTAGGAGCTCAGGATGAGGAAAGGGGAGCGGACCTCAACGCCACTAACTTGTACACAATAGGTACGCAAACCGCGAACTGAATGAGAATCAAATCCACTCCACTCACTCATTCACCCTCTCGCATCCCCTCCCTTGTTTCGGTCGCCGCATTATTGCCGACTGCTAACGGAATCGGATGTCTGTTCCCAGTAGCTTCATATATATTAAAAATAAAACAGAGAGTTTACTCTTCCAAGCGGACCCCGGCTTTCCGCTTCTTTCTGGAAGTATATTTGGGGGAGGGGTAGAGGAAGTAAAACTCTCGCACAATGAGTTCACGGAGGGTTTGCTCCGATCGTTTATTGTTTAAAGCGCGTCACTCGAGCGGCGAGGCGAATTCTGTTTGCGTTCGTGTTTTTAAATTTCTTGGGGGGGGCGGTTTAAAAAAAAGTTGCTAACGGCTCCACCTGGAATGTTGGGGTCGGGGGTCGCGCGCACATCAACACACTCGGCAACGGGCTCGAGCCTGTCAGTGACTTCATCACTGGGTGGGGGAGGGGACAGAGATCCTCTGCCTTCTGTACGCCGTGTCCCGGATGAACCTCACGTGTGCTCCGTGGGAGAGTGACAGTCGTCTCGCCTCCCGTCCCTTCTGCACTTGGTGTTTACTTCTCTCTGCGTGGCTCGCTGTGCTACTTCTGCTTTTTTTATTGGAGCCCGTGAAGTTGGGGTGGTGTGAATACAATCAGCTGCCGGCGAGTTTCCTCTTTGTTGTCTCCTCTGGCGCATTCAATTTCGATTACAATCCAAATCTTTATTTGGGAGATGCCGGCGTTGGACTGGGGTGTACAAAATTAAAAATCACACAACACCAGGTTATAGTCCAACAGGTTTAATTGGAAGCACACGAGCTTTCGGAGCGTCGCTCCATCATCAGGTGGTAGTGGAGGGCTCAATCCTAACACAATTTATAGCAAAAATTTACAGTGTGATGTAACTGAAATTATACATGGAAAAATTGATTGTTTGTTAAGCCTTTCATCTGTTAGAATACCGTGATAGTTTCACTTTCATGTGTAAATCACAAAACTTTTTTTTAAAAGTTGCATTCTCGGGTTAGCTGTTAACAGTGGTGACAGATAGACAATATGTTGAAGGTGTTGGCCCCCTGTGTTCTCTGTCTATGACATGATGTTTAGATTGATTCTAATCTAAAAAGTGAGATAACGGAGTTCTACATGAATGCATGCAGTTTTTGAGCAAAGTACAATGTAACCCTGCAAGTACAAATTCACCCCAATTTGTCTGTCTTTAGCTTAAAAATGTGTTGCTGGAAAAGCGCAGCAGGTCAGGCAGCATCAAAGGAAAACGAGAATCGACGTTTTGGGCATAAGCCCTTCTTCAGGAAACGTCAAAACGTCGATTCTCCTGTTCTTTGATGCTGCCTGACCTGCTGCGTTTTTTCAGCAACACATTTTTAAGCTCTGATCTCCAGCCTCTGCAGTCTTCACTTTCTCCCGGTCTTTGTCTGTCTGGGTTGGGGGTTGTGAGTGTGAGAAAGTGTGTGTGTAGTGAGTGCAGAGTGTCTTAAGTCTGTGAGGGGGTGCGTTTGAGAGTGTGTGTGTGTCTGTATGGATGTGTGTGTGTCTGTGTATGTGTGTCTGCGTGTATAGGAGTGTGTGTGTGTGTGGGTGTAGTACAATGGTGGTCACCTGTAATGTGACATGACCCCAGGTCCCGGTTGAGGCCCTCCCTATGGGTACCGAACTTAGCTATCAGTCTCTGCTCGGCCACTGCTCAAAAACTGCATGAATTCATGTAAAACTCCGTTATCTCACTTTTAAGATTAGAATCAATCTAAATGTCATGGCATAGACAGAGAACATAGGGGGCCAACACCTTCAACATATTGTCTATCTGTCACCATTGTTAAGCTAACCCGAGAATGCAACTTTTTAATAAAAAAAGGTTTTGTGATTTACACATGAAAGAAGTGAAACTATCACGGTATTCTAACAGATGAAAGGCTTAACAGACAATCAATTTTTCAATGTATAATTTCAGTTACATCACACTGTAAATTTTTGCTATAAATTCTGTGTGTTAGGATTGAGCCCTCCACTACCACCTGATGAACGAGCGACGCTCCGAAAGCTCGTGTGCTTCCAGTTAAACCTGTTGGACTATAACTTGGTGTTGTGTGATTTTTAACTTTGTAAATCCAAATCTTACCCTCAAAAATCTTTCTTTCTGCTCTGGCTGCATAACTTCACACAGTCGCAATCCTTTTAAGTTTATAGGTATTTTGTAGTTTGAGCGGTTAAAATTTGAGAGGGCGAAGAGGACAGGTTTCTGAACTTGGCACTTGATTTATGAATAATGTAGGAAAGCATACAACTTTGCTTATTTGTAAACGTTTAGTATTACAATCACAGAACTTAATCGGCCCAGAAATATTGTGCTTTTTTTTGTTTTGACTGATACCTTTAAAGCTGTAATGGGACTGAAGAAAATCCAACTGAATTCTAGATATGTACATTGCTGGCTCCCACTATCCAGATTACTAAACATTTAAATGAATGATCATCCTCTTTTTATAGGTAAAATTAATGCCTGAACTTTAGATGAAGATGTGCCAGGACTTCAATGGTAAAAGAATGGCACTTATTCAATACACTTGCATCTGCGCACAGATTCTTTTTGTGGTCTGTAATGCACCTTCATTATGATCATTAGCAGATTGAGAAAGCATTTTACTTCCTGTTTAAGATAAATTTTTGATTTCTCAGGGAATCAAGGGAAATAGCTGTTTATAAATGAATTTGAGGCCAAAAATTAACCAAGAATTTGGAGCAGGCTGGAGGGATCGTGTGGTCTACTATTTAAGAAATTGAAACAACAAGCCTCACACCAAGTTCACCATTTGATAAAATTATGGCTGATCCAACTTAACTCATTTTTATCCTTCACTGTGCCATATTCTTTGGTATCCTTGGAGCTTAAATCTCTACTCATCTCAGCCTTGAAATATATCTAATGACTGACCATCAACAGCTCTCTGGGCCTGAGGATTCCAAAAGTTCAAAACCCCTGATTTTTCTCTCATATTGCTTTTTTCAATTTGAAATGACTGTCCTTTATCCTGTGCTTCTTTGTTTCCCTGCTGGAGAATTGTCTCACTAAAGGTCTTGCAGAATTTTTTATATATTTCAATGCATTCAGTTTTCATTCTTCTAAACTCCAGAATGAAAAAGCCCAATTTACTGGATCTGTTCTCAAGGGACAACCGTTTCATCCAATTAGTATAATGAACCTTTGTGCGACAGTCAAAGGCAAGTATATCCTTCCTTGAGTAGAGACGAAAACTGTCCATGATACTGAAGTGTAACCTCATTAAGGCACTATCGAATTGTAGCAAGACTTCCATACTCTCTCGTACTCTGACCTCTCTGCAATAAAGGTCAATAAGCACTTTCCTCGAATGTTTGCTGTATCCCAACTGTATGGTAAAATTGTGTTTCTTGTACAACGAGCCCTCAATACCAAGATTTCATATTTTTAAAGTAGTGAAAAAATACATTGCCTTATCATTTTTATCACTATCAAAGGTCTACATGTTTTACTCATCTGACATCTTCTTACTCATTTACTTTTCTTTATCCTTCTGCTGATATTTTTGTAGCTTACTTTCCACCTAGCTTTGTGTGGTCAGCAAATCTAGATACGTTGCAGTCATTCCCTCAACTGTACCAAGAATATAAATTGTCAGTTGCTGAGGGCTTAGCACTGATCCTTGCATACTTTACTAGAACAAGCTACCACACTGAAAATTATGAAACAAAATCAGAAATCATTGGAGAAACTCAGCAGATCTGTCAGTATCTGTGGAGTGAATGCAGAATTAAAGTTTCAAATCCAGTGACTGTTCTTCGGAGCATCAGAGTTGTGTTTTGCTTACTTTGTTGGTGGTCTTTAATCGATCCTGGAGTCATATAATGTTTTATCCCAACCCCATAAGCTCTTGTGTTTTAAATTATGTTGAGAGTGTGTTGCTGGAAAAGCACAGCAAGTCAGGCAGCATCCGAGGAGTAGGAAAATTGAAGTTTTGGGCTGGAGCCCTTCATCAGGAATGAGGCTGAGAGCCTCGGGAGTGGAGAGATTTGTCTCTCTATTTTATCTCTCCAACCCTCCCCAGGCTCCCAGCCTCATTCCTGATGAAGGGCTCTGGCCCGAAACCTTGATTTTCCTACTCCTCGGATGCTGCCTGACCTGCTGTGCTTTTCCAGCAACACACTCTCAACTCTGATCTCTAGCATCTGCAGACCTCACTGTCTCCTTTTTAAATTATGTTGCTCACTGTGCCACTTGAGAGGTAATACAAACTTCTGGCATATTGTCATAGAATTCTGCAAAATATTTTTTGACGCAATAGTCGAGATTCAAGAACTGGCATCTCTTGATCCTAAATTGCTTTTGCAAAAGGACTAGGAAGCTTACCAACATAGTTTTAATTGATTACGTTTAGGTACTTTCATATTCCGTTTGGGTTCCTCAAGTTTTGCTGATCTTCACCAGAAGCGATTAACATTTGAATAAGTTAATAATTTGTACCAGAAGAGAATATACCTATATTGTGAAACAAAGAATTTGTGTGGATTTATCAATGGCCTAGTTTGGATACTTTTAAGCACAGTTGTTGCATATGTTCAGAACTTGATCAAGGAAAATTTTTTCACCTATGAATTACTTTTGAATTGGAAAGGAGAAAGAACTGTTCAAGGAGAGCGTGTTCCAAATAACGTTTATGTAATGTAATTTCCTAAATCATGCAAAATAAATTACCATATCACCTATTTGGTAGGATATGGCCTCATTTTCATGAGGTATTTCTGATTTCATGGGAATCTAGAATTTAGGGTGTTTCCTCTATGCTCATCTGTTCAGTGATGCAAGTTGAGAAGTGCTCCAAAATGCAAGTGCAAAAGAGCTCTTGACTATAGCATCAGTAGAAGGGCAACAAATACTTAATAGTGGGTCACCATAATGATGAAAATATGTATAGACACAAATAGCTATGGTTTTTTGTATCAATTTTCACACTAGAAGACACCAGCAGCCTACCAGAACTTAGAGATGTGGGTGGAAAAGGTAAATGTAGTGGCTAACACTGAGGAGAAAGTGCGAGAGAAGCTGCAAGGTTTGAAGGTGGATAAATCACCCAGAACAGATGGATTACACCCCAGAGTTCTGAGGGAGATATGAGGAGATAGAAGCATTGGTGGTGAGCTTTCAAGAACTACTGGGATCAGGGAGGGTGTAAACAAAATGGAAAATGGCTAATGTAACAGCCCTGTTCAAAAAGGAAGGGAGGCAGAAGACAGGAAACGATGGACCAGTTAGCCTGACTTTGGTTGTTAAGATTTTAGAGTCCATTATTAAGGATGTGATTGTGCAGTATTTGAAAGTGCTTGGCAAAGTATGGCAGAGACAGCGTTGCTTTCTCAAGGGGAAGTAATGCCTAACAAATCTGTTAGAAATCTTTAAGAAGGTAACAAGTTAAAGGAGAGCCCGTGAATGTGATCTATTTGGATTTCTAGAAGGCCTTCGACCAGGTGCAACACAGGAGGCTGTTAAGTAAGATAAGCCCATGGTATTAGGGGTAAGGTACTGACATGAATAGAAGATTGGCAGATACAGAGTGTAGGGATAAAGGGATCTTTTTCAGGATGGTAGCCAGTGACTAGTGAAGTTCCGTAGGGGCCAGTGTTGGGATTACAACTATCCATGTTATACGTTAATGATCTTGACGAAGGAACTGAGGGCATTGTTGCTAAGTTTGCAAATGTCAGAAAGGTAGGTGGAGAGAGACAGATATTGTTAATGAGGCAGGAGGCTGCAGAGATAGAGTTAATGATAGTTGTCTTTTGCCTAGAATGGGGAATTTCAAGACTGGGGGCACATTTTTAAGATGAGAGAGGAGAGAGATTTAAAAAATACATGAGAGGCAAACTTTTTACAGAGTGTTCGTGTGTGGAATGAACTTCCTGAAGAAGTGGTGGATGTAGGTACAATTGCAGCGTTTAAAAAACATTTTGATAGATAAGTGAACAGGAAAGGTTGGAGGGATACAGGCCAGGAGCAGACAGGTGGGACAAATATAGTTTGGGATTACATTCGACATGGACTGGTTGGACTAAAGGGTCTGTTTCCATGCTGTATGACTCCCTGACTTGGACAGGCAACGAGAGTGGGCAGTGGAGTGACAGATGAAATCCTATGTGGGAAAGTGTGAGGTTATGCACTTTGATAGGTAGAATAGAGGTACGTAGACTATTTTCTAAATAGGGAAAGGCTTCAGAAATCCAAAGCGCAAAGAGACTTTGGAGTCCTAGTTCAGGATTCTGTTCAGGTTAACATGCAGCTTCAGTTGGCTATTAGAAGTCCAGTGTAATATTAGCATTCATTTCAAGAGGGCTAGTATACAAGAGCAGAAATGTACTGCTGAAGCTGTATAAGGCTGTGGTCAGACTATTTAGAATATTGTGAGCAGTTTTGGGAGCATGTGCTGGCATTGGACAGGGTCCAGAAGAGGTTGGAAAAATGATCTCTGGGATGAAGGGCTCTTCATATGAGGAGCAGTTGAGGACTCTGGGTCTTTACTCAATGGAGTTTAGAAGGATGAAAGGTAATTGGACTGAAACCTGCAGAATACTGAGAGGATAAAGTGGATGTGGCAGAGCTGTTTCCCCTAATAGGAGAGACTAGGACCCAAAGCCTCAAGAGTACAGGGTTGACCTTTTAGAATGGAGATGAGAAATTTCTTCAGCCAGAGGATGGTTAATCTGTGCACCTTGTTGCCTCAGGGCTGTGAGGCCAAGTCATTGAGTGTTTTTAAGATTGAAAGAGAGAGAGATACTTGTTTGGTATCAGGTGAAGGTAAGACAATGAGGTTGAGAAACCTATCAGCTGTGATTGAATAGTGGAGCAGATTCGATGATCTGAATGGCCTAATTCAGCTCCTATATCTATGGTCTTGCTATTGGATAATTTCTTCTTAACAAGCTCAGGATATCACCACCTTATTGTGGTGGAGGCAATTATCCATTTTAAAATAAGCAGCTTAATCCCCCTGTTAAGAGTGGGCAAATGTAATATAAATCGTTGAGTAGTCAGACTTGTACTGTGAACTTATTTTCTAGTTTGTAGTTTTGAAAGTGGTCTGATTCTGAATATCTAGTAAAATGTAAATATGTTTTATAATGGTGAGTGCTGCTTTTGAATTGGCACTCTTGATTATATTTTGCCATTACAGAAATAAAGAATTATGCATTATTTTGGACAGTTATTTTAATGTTTTCTATCTGTCACATTTCTTGGTAATGTATCACAGTTTTTGCCTCTGATTCCCTTGGGTATGTAGTGTAAAAATGTAAGTGATATGTTGGAGACTGCTAGAATATTTAACTTCCATAAGTGTTTTACCAAAGCTCTTTGGGGCAACTAATATCAAAATTGTTTTAAATCTCCAACAAGCACATGCTTACCCAATCACTACATTGGTACTTTCAGTATAGAGTATAATTGAAGGATTTGTGTTGGCTGTACTTCTGTCTCTAAAGCAGCAATTGATTGCCAAACAATTTGTTTACACTCTTGCCTGAGTCTTCACCCTGAAAAACTTCGAGGTTCCAAGATGTGTTACTTCAAGAAATATGTAACTTCCTTTTTTTGATGATTTGGAGATGCTGGTGTTGAACTGGGGTGTACACAGTTAAAAATCACACAACACCAGGTTATAGTCCAACCTATATGAAGGAACAGCATTCCAAAAGCTAATGCTTCCAATTAAATCATTTTTTGATGTATATTACACTCATTTTGATAATCAAACTCCTTAAACTTTGAAGTTATTGAAGAAAGGTTTGTGGCTTTGAAATAAATAAGTGCATATATGAGTACTCTTCATGTAGTTAAAGGATAGAATGTTGAAACTTTGTCATGGAATCTTTGACAACTTGAAAAAGAATTTTTGAGAAGAAGTGAAGCAAACAGTGCTTCAAAATATCTCAAAACAATGGTAATTTGTATTTTATCAATACACTTTTATTTGCTGTCCATCACATATCAAGCAAAATCTATCGTTTCTTAAAATGCAACGTTGCAAAAAGTGTAATCGCTTTACTTGCTGGTATCATCATCGCAACAAGATTGGTGTATGAATAAGAATAGTTCATCAAATCATGTTAATAAGTCTGCATTCGTATTTGATTCCCATGGCTAGAAACTTCAGTTAATATCGACTTGTAAAGTTATTTTCTAACTTGTATTTATAGTTTTGTAAGTGGCCTGATTTTGAATATCTAGTGGAATGCGTGTTTTATAGTGGAGTGCTACTTTTGAATGATCTCTTTCTCAAATATATCTTGCCCTTAGACATGAAGAATTATGCATGATGTTGGATGATTATTTTAATGAAGTCCTTACATTCTGCACCAAAGTGGCACTGTCACATTTTTGTTTTGCTTGGAAGTTGCCTGTGTTTCTGATACATTAAGTAATTGCTTATTGTTGGGGAAAAAACGTTTTTTGCATGTTGCTGCTTTTTATTATGCTAGTAGCTAAAATAAATATTTAGAATACTCTCATAACTCAGTAATACTAGTTAGTAACAGGATTAAGTAGAATTTAAATTCCCTTAAATATTTTCTCATTTCATGTTGTTAAAAAGTACACAATGTCATTTACAAATGTTAATCACCTTCATTTTCATGCAATCAAGATGATCACAATTTTTAAAAGTCTGGCTGGTGCTGAAAATATAAGTACTATGAATTTGTTAAATATATTTCATATTATCTGTACTTCTGACATGCATAAAAGGTTAGCAGAATAAATTGAAGAGACTTCATAAATTATTCTAATGTAAAAAAAAGGTTGTGCTTGCAATGATTGCTCAGGGAAGAAATTCATTTTTAGTAGTAAAATTGATTCGGCCATATGTCTTTTAACTATTAATTAATGAACTTATTTTACATTTGCTTTACATTGTAGACTGTTTGTGAAGATAGAAGGGAGAATATTTGGAATTTGAATTTAAAACTAGGAGGAATCAGAGAGTAGAAATACAAGGCACTTCTTTCAGAGTGTTCAGAAATTGTGCCATTTGCATTTTAAGCTGGATTTTCAAAAATTCATTTTGGATATCAACTGATTTGGATTAGACCTTGCAGAGGTGATGCCTAAATTTGCAGGCAGTACTGAAAATAAGAGCTACAATCATTCTGAGGTTGAATGAAATCTGCAAGGGAAACTAATGACAGTGGAATGGGCAAATTTGTGATGGATGAAGTTCCATATTCAAAAATGTGAAATGGTTTACCGTCTTTGAAAAAAATATATAAATGCTTTGGGGGAATGATGGTAATGTAGAAGAGTAGGAAGAGAGTTGGGGGATCAAATTCACAGATCTTTAAAAGTGGTACGTCCAGTGGGTTTTATGGTAAGATGTATAGACTATATTAGTCAAAATATGAATCTGCTTAAAACTTTCATGAGACCACAGATATAGAACGGCATTTTTGGACTTTATATTATTGAAAGGTGGTTAAAACAATTGAAAAGGTGCAGTGTACATTCACTATGATGCTACCATAAGAGATCAAAGGGTAATTTTAATATTTAAAGTGATAAAAGGATACTTGATTTGTAAATCTAGAATGAGGGGAGCGGCTTTAGTCTTAGATATAAGAGAATTAGGACAATCAGGTTTTTCTTGACATAATGTCATGGACCTGTAGATTACTTTGACAATTGTAGCAGAGACCACGCTAGCAATAGGTTGAAGGTAAAGGGAGACAGTGAGGTCTGCAGATGCTGGAGATCAGAGTTGAGAGTGTGTTGCTGGAAAAGCACAGCAGGTCAGGCAGCATCCGAGGAGCAGGAAAACCGAAACGTCGATTTTCCTGCTCCTTGGATGCTCCTGACCTGTTGTGCCTTTTCAGCAACACATACTCAACTCTGAAGGTAAAGGGAGCATGTTAAGGAATTAGGGTGGTGATGTAGAATTAAACTCTTGTTTGTTTCGTGGTTTGGTTAAGTGACTTGTTTTAGTGTTGTAATTTCTCTGGAAACTATTGGACATGTGAAAACTGCATGTTTCACTCCTCCTTTTCTGATAATTCTGTTGCTGATTTGTGTGATATACTATGATTTACTTTTCAAATTTTTTCTGTTTCTGAAATTTTGTGAGCTATTTTAGAAAGTGATACATTAATTATATTTGAAACTAAGAAATTTTATCGGAATTTTATTTTATCTGCTTGTCTTTTGCCCTTCTTGGGGGCAATTACAAATGGCCAATAAATGAAGTTTTAGTAGGTGACAGCTACATCATTCAACTTAATAAAATAATTAGATGTAATTGTGCCAATTGTGAGTCTGACTATACTCTGCTTGAAACTTACGGTAAGCTTCACTTTTATTGATTTAAGAAGTAAATCTGCCATAGTCCCAAAGGCCCCTCATTAGGGAGATAATCAGTGAGTTTAACCTGAGAGTTATCATACCTCAGGTGAGTGATGAGTTTGAGAAGGAGAGTCCTTCATGATAACCTCAGCCGGTGTGAGAATAAAACTGGCTGTTGGCATGACTCTGCATTGCAAACTAGCTGTCCAGCCAATTGGAGTTAACTGACTTTTATTTATGATAATATTACATGGCTAACATAAACTTATTCCCTATTTTTGTTACAGTATATTCATTTTGAGAGCATTGGGTTTGTTTTAGCTATGTGGATGATAGAGTTGAGGAGTCCAGGTGGTGCTGGAAAAGCACATCAGGTCAGGCAGCATCTGAGGAGCAATAGAGTCCATGATTCTGGCATAAGCCCTTCATCAGGATTAGGGGAGGGGTGGAAGAAGGGAGTTGAGAGATAAATAGGAAGGTGGGGGGAATGTAGCTGGGAATGCAATGGGGCGATGCAGGTGGGGGACGATAGTGATAGGTTGGAGGGGAAGGGAGAGTAGATCGGTAGGAAAGAAGATGGACAGGTAAGTCAGTTTGAGAGTGGTGCTGTGTTGCAGGGTTGGATCTGGGATGAGGTGGGGGGAGGGGAGATGAGGAAACTGGTGAAATCGATGTTGATGCCTTGGACTGGAGGGTCCCAAGGTAGAGGATGAGGCATTCTTCTTTCAGCGACGGGTGGGTTGGATTTGGCATTGGAGGAGGCCCAGGATTTGCATGTCCTTGGCAGATTGGGAGTTGAAGTGTTCTGCCACAGGGTGGTGGGGTTGTTTGGTGCGTGTGTCCCAGAGACATTCCCTGAAATGTTCTGTGAGATGGCGTCCTGTCTACCCAATGCAGAGACCACATCGAGAGCAACGGACACGGTAGATGAGATGTTGTTTGAATGTGCAGGAAAATCTCTGCCAGATGTGAAAAGGTCTTTTGGAGCCTTGAACGAAGGTGAGGGCGCAGGTTTACACCTCTTGTGGTGGCAAGGGAAGGTTCCCGGTGTGGAGGGTGGGTTGGTGCAGGACGTTGCCTAACAAGGGTGTCACAGGGGAGTGGTCTCTCCGGAATGCAGATAGGGGTGGGGAGGAAAATATATTTCTGGTGGTGGGAGTCTGATTGTAGGTGGTAGATATTGCGCTGTATTATTTGGGTAGAAGGTGAGGATCGAGGACTTTATTCTTGTTGTGGTTGGAGTTGTGGGGTTCAAAATTTGGTTAATGTTGTTCATTCGTTGAATAATACTCATAAGGGGCTGTAAGAGATTCTTTTAACAACAGAAGTCCATTCCATAAGAGACAAAACCAAAAAAAAATTATCCAACTAGGGAAGACAGTTTTACAAAAAAATCTCAAAACTCCAGTTAAACAAAGTCTATGGAGTTTTAAAATTAAAATTGACCCTTGATTATTTTGAATCAAAAACAAGTTAATGACCTTCAAAGTTTACTCCACCTATCGAAAAACTACCTTTGTATCAACAATTTCCAGTGAACACAAGGTGATTCCTGCTGTCTGATGCATACTGGATTCGCCCACTGTCTGGAGGTACTGTCTGACCTAGTTACTTAAAAACCACAAAAATAAACAAGACCCTTAGGACACCATTTAAAATCCAAACTCTTAAGAATTATATTATAAATGTATTATAAATCACATACTTTGTAACACTATCTAGTTCTAGGGTATTTGAGGTCAAATAGAACATTTCTGAAGCCCTCCAAGGACTTTCCAACAGAATATTGTATCGATATTTACAAGGCACTTGTCAAGATTGTGATGGAATACCTTCCGCATGTCTGAATTAGTATAGTTCTAGTAACATTTGAAGCATGACATTATTCAGGACAAAGCGACCAGCTTGATTCACACCCCATTCACATTCTTTAAGATTCACAATCACTGACCCACAGAGACAGCAACGTGTATCATCTACAGGTTGTATTGAAGTAACTCACCAAGGCTCCTTCAACAACACCTTCCAAATCTACAGCCTCCGAGGAGAGTGGGCAGCAGATGCATGGCAGTGCTACCACCTGTAAAATCCCCTCCAGACCACACACTATCCTCTCTCGGAATTATATTACTAGTTCTTCACTATTGCGGGGTCAAATTCTTGGAACTTCTTCCTTAACAGCACTTATAGTGTACCTACACCAATGAACTGAAGTGGTTCAAGAAGGCAGTTAACTGCTCGAGACAATTAGGAATAGGCAATAAATATTGATGTAGTCAGCGATACCCACATTCCATGAATGCTTGTAAGTAAAAAGACAGAGCATTGAAATGACAGACGAAGCATTGTCTGACAAAGGCAGAGAGTTGGGATAAAAGGTTCTTTTTCGGAATGGCAGCTGTTGACAAGTGGTGTCCTGTAGGGTTCAGTGTTACAGCTGCAGCTGTTCACTTTATATATAAATGATCTGGCCGAAGAGACTGGGGCATTCTGACAAAGTTCACCAATGATGTGAAGTTAGGCGCTCAGGCAGATGAGGAGGTGGGGAGGCTACAGAAAGATTTAGATAGTTTAGGAAAATGGTCCAAGAAATGGCTGATGAAATTCAATGTGAGCAAATGTGAGGTCTTGCTCTTTGTACACAGGCATGGACTATTTTATAAACGGCGAGAAAATTCATCAAGCCAAAGTACAAAGGGATCTGGGAGTGCTAGTACAGGATTCTCTAAAGGTTGACTTGCAGGTTGAGTCCATGGTTAAGAAAGCAAATGCAATATTGTCATTTATCTGAAGAGGGTTGGAATGTAAAAGCAGCAATGTACTACTGAGACTTTGTAAAGCTCTTGTTAGGCTCCATTTAGAATACTGTGTCCAGTTTTGGGCCCCACACCTCATGAAGGACATACTGGCACTGGAGCATGTCCAGCGGAGATTCACATAGATGATCCCTGGAATGGTAGGCCTAACGTACGATGATCGGCTGAGGATCCTTGGATTGTATTCGTTAGAGTTAAGAAGGTTGAGTGGAGATCTAATAGAAACTTAGATAATTCATGGCTTAGAAAGGGTGGACGCTGGGAAATTGTTTCTGTCAGGCGGGATACTAGGACTCGTGCGTACAGCCTTAGAATAGGAGGGGGTCAATTTAGAACAGAAATGAGGAGACATTTCTTCAGCCAGAGAGTGGTGGGCCTGTGGAATTCACTGCCACGGAGCACAGTGGAGGCCGGAATGTTAAATGTTTTCAAGGCAGAGATTGATAAATTCTTAATCTCGCAAGGAATTAAGGGTTGCGGGGAGAGTGCGGGGTAAGTGGCATTGAAATGCCCATTAGCCATGACTGAATGGCGGAATGGACTCGATGGATTGAATGGCCTTCCTTCCACTCCTATTTCTTATGGTCTTATGAAATAACTGCCAAGCACTATTACAGAGAAATTTGAAGCTGGTGTTGTGTTATTCTTGTAGAACCAGCCTATATGTTAAATTACAAAAAAAAGTGTGAAACCGTGTCTTCAAATCTATTACGTGTACGCACTTTCTAATTCAATTAATATTCTCCAGCTTTAATGGATGGGGGTTTTGTGTTATTGAAGCAGACTCTGAACTTGAGAAAGTGTTATACTTCTCTAAATTTGTAAACTATTAGGTTAAATTGTCTTAGCCTTTTATTCTGACAATGTAGTGTGACAGTAAACTTTAGTACTATACTAGCTTTGGAGAATGAGTTATTTCTCTTTGGGTCATCAGTCACCAAATCTGACCAAAGTCAGTTCAAGTGCCTTCCAATTACAGGCTTCATCTCAAAAGTTAAGTCATTGTGCCATTAGCAACGTCCTTGTTTCCCCACTCCCAAAAAGCTGGGGGTTGATGATGCATAAAAGTTGTTTCTGAAGAGAAACAGAGAATGTCTTACTACTTTTGACTTTCATAATTTGGAGAATTGTACTGGTGTAGAAAATACATTCGAGTCTTTTATGCTGCAGTTTTGGCCAAAACAACATGTAGATATACTCATTGTAAGATCATCTTCCACTAATGTTAGTTGAAGATAATTTCTGGGATCTACGTTAGCATTTTAGTAATCGCAGTATCAAACATTTAATTTTGCAAAATAGATGTTTATGAACAGTGAATGATACATGAAAGAATTTTCAGAATGGGACAACCATGGACAACCACAAGTTGACCCAAGAACGTCATTCTCACTATCAGCCTCTTTCCAGCCTGTGCTATGTCAGGCAAATCTGTATCAGCGAGAACAACAGTGCAATATAATGCTGCTATCAGAATTATTATGCTGGGATCCTAACTATCAGGCTGAACTGATGGTTAATGGTTTCGCATGAATAAAAAACTGAGCTGAATCTGTGCTTGCATTCTTGTTATTCCCCATGTTTGTCTCATGAGGTTGGTACTACTTTGCAATTATAAAATTTACACTGGCCTGTGAAAGTTTTGTTCAGTTAGAACAGTGTTTTCTTCTGACTCTTAACTGAACTCCTAAAACTGAGATGAACTGTATGGCTCCCTTACATACAGTACATAAGAGAGTTATGCATTATTGCTTGTTATGGACTAGGCCAGACCCGCTCAAAACATTTCAAAAGGTAGTCCAGACCCTAACGTTTCAAAGCAGGTGTAATGTGAATATCCTAGGAGTGGTGAAGATAGCCAAACCACTCAGTTTTAAATAAAACAAAGTTTTTTCAAGTAGATATTTCCAGACATCTTGGAACCTCTGCCTTTACAACCCCTCTATAGAAAAAAAGGACAGAATAACTTTGTTAAAACAAAAGGTCATTTCAGGATTATACAGTTATGCAGTATCTATTGAGAATGTGGTGATTTTTAGTCACACCTGGAAGGAAAAGAAGATTAAACCTTGTTCAACTCTTTCTCCCCCCCACCCCCCAAACATAATGAGCCATCGATATTCAAAGATGGCTTCATTTTAAACTTACGCTGTTAATCTTACCCCTTCATCTTACACTGTTAGTACTTTGCAAAATACATAGACATTACTTTGGCAATAAGCATGCAAACGTGCACTACTACATTCTGTTTCAGTCCATTTACTTCTGCCACTGATTGCCTCCCTTTCTCATCAAAGTATCGACAACGTGTTTGCAATCACCTTTTCCCGTCCTGCCACAGGCGCAATTTTCAAATTGAATGGCTGTAACAGCAAGCGCCACCTAAACAGTCTGGAACGTTTGTCCTTAACTTTCTTGACAAACTTCAATGGGTTAGGATCTGTGTATATGATCATCTCAGTTACAATACTGGTAACATAAATGTTGACCAACACCAAGCTCGAAGTCTTCCTTCTCAACTGTTGAATATTTCTGCTGATGAATGTTTAGTTTCCTGGAGAAATATCTGATGGGTCTTTCTATCTACTTGTCATCTGATCTTCTTCTAAGAGCACAGTACCGACATCCACGTCACTTGTATCGATTGCCCCGGTATTAGCCATAGCTAATTATGCCATGCCATTCAAGGTGGCTGTGTTAACACCGCTTTCAGCCTCACAAATGCCTTCTGACAGTCAGCTGTCCATTGAAACTTCTTGCCTTTCTTTAGTAATTCAGTGAGTGGACACTCTGCTAAAATTTGGTATGAATTGCCAATAAAACCCATTTAATTCAAGGAATTGTAGTACTGCTGTTTTTGTTAATGGTATTGGAAACACCCCAATTACCTTTGCTTTTGCATCTATAGGGTCATTTGTCCATGTCCAATAATATGGCCCAGGAAGGTGACTTGTGCTTCGGCAAATTCACTCTTAGCCGGGTTTATCACCAAGCCTGCCTCCTGAAGTCAATCGAAGAATTTTGATAAAGGTTACAAGTGTTCCTTCCATGTGTGACTAAAAATCACCAGGTAATAGAGATTACAGCACAGAAACAGACCCTTCGATCCAACTCGTCCATGCTGACCAGATCTCCCAACCTAATCTGGTCCCATTTGCCAGCACTTGGCCCATATCCTTCCAAACCCTTCCTTTTCATATGCCCATCGAGATACCTTTTAAATGCTGTAATTGTACCAGCCTCCACCACTTCCCTGGCAGCTTATTCGATATACGCATCACCCCCTACATGAAGATGTTGCCCCTTAGGTCCCTTTATATCTTTCCCCTCTCACCCTAAGCCTATGCTCTCTAGTTCTGGACTCCCCCACCCCAGGGAAAAGACTTGGTCTATTTATCCTATCTATGCCCCTCATGATTTTGTAAATCTCTGAGGTACTCTCAACCTTGGCGCTCCAGGAAAACAGCCCCAGCCAATTCAGCTTTTCCCTATAGCTCAAATCCTCCAACCCTGGCAACATTCTTGTAACTCTTTCTTGAACCCTTTCACATTTCACAACATCCTTCCAATAGGAAGGAGACCAGAATTGCACACAATATTCCAACAGTGGCCTAACCAATGTCCTGTACAGCCGCAACATGACCTCCCAACACCTGTACTCAATACTCTGACCAATAAAGGAAAGCATATCAAACACCTTCTCCACTATCCTATCTACCTGCATCTTGCTTTCAAGGAGCTATGAACCTGCACTCCAAGGTCTCTTTGTTCAGCAACACTCCCGAGGATGTTACCATTAAGTGTATAAGATTAGATTAGATTACATTACAGCGTGGAAATAGGCCCTTCGGCCCAACAAGTCCACACCGACCCTCCGAAGCGCAACCCACCCATACCCCTACATTTACCCCTGACCTAACACTATGGGCAATTTAGCATGGCCAATTCACCTGACTGTGGGAGGAAACCAGAGCACCCGGAGGAAACCCACGCAGACACGGGGAGAACGTGCAAACTCCACACAGTCAGTCGCCTGAGGCGGGAATTGAACCCGGGTCTCAGGCGCTGTGAGGCAGCAGTGCTAACCACCGTGCCGCCCACAGGTCCTGCTAAGATTTGCTTTCCCAAAATGCAGCACCTCACATTTATCTAAATTAACTCCATCTGCCACTCCTCAGCCCATTGGCCCATCTAATAAGATCCCATTGTAATCTGAAGAAACCATCTTCACTGTCCACTACATTTCCAATTTCGGTGTCATTTGAAAACTTATTAACTATATAGGGTCCTCAATATATACTGCAAAACTGGGTAATCCAGTTGGTTAGTTTCTGAAATTTGGCTGGCACATTTTTCATACCAAATGGCATGACTTTAAATTCATACGGTCCATTTAACGTTACGAAAGCTGAAACTATTTTTTCTCTTTTAGACAAAGGTACCTGCCAGTATCCTCTGAGAAAGTCCAACTTAGAAATAGCCCACCTGTTCAACACTAGTCTTCCAAACGTGGAATCGGATGTGCATCAGTCTTTGTAACTGCATTGACTTTGTAATAGACCATGCATGCCTGTTAGATACCATCTGGTTTTGGCGCCATGACCTTTTCTGTGAATCCCTTTTGATACAATTCCTTTAGTTTCTCATATCTTTCTGCTATAACTCAGTTAATTTCTCTGAACAAAAGATGTCTGCTTTGTCAACCATCTGCTCCTGGTTTGTCTCAACCATTTGATCAACCAGGGTTTCTGCTAATTCTGCTTCAATTTTCTTATCAGTATTCTTTGATGTCTCCTGTTTCAACTGGTGAGTTTGTGACCTTATTACCACGCACTCAGGAAAACATCCCTGGATATGTTTCCTGTTGCTTGAGTTTCCACTGGCTTTTCAACCATAGTAGGCAGCACTCCTACCTGTGAGCCAGCTATATCATTAGCAAGGACACATTGTATTTCTGGAGTTGAGAGTTTGACCAGTACTCCTACAGACAGCTTCTCCACTCTTAACTTGATACTTTAACCTCACTCTACACAACTGAGCACTTCTTGTCTCACCATGAATTCCCGTTACTAGCACTTTTTCTTGCAATTGTCCTTCATATTTCCTCATCTTTCAACATCAAAGAGTGTGAGGATACTCTATCTCTTAATATTGTAACCTGTTTTCGTGCTGCTCCTGGCCTGTGCGAGCAAACTTTACCTTTGCAGGTATATGGTTTAAGAAGATCAGGCAGTTTATCCTTAACCAACCTCTGACCAGGTTCTAAATTTTGGTGCAGCTTTTTAGCCTCCATTGTGCTGTCCGTTACCACTCCAACAAAATTCACTGGCTTATGCTGTTTTCCTACATCTGGCTTCCCAGTGCTTTTTCCAACCCACCAACACTGATTTTATGTGGCCTACTTTATTGCAGTGAAAACACTGAAGCTTTTTAACTTGTCTTTCCCCTTCTATTCTGTGGTAAGTTATCTTTAAGATCTTCACCAAGATCTATCATTCCCTTACCAAGTGAGGATATCTCTTTTCCCCAATTTCTATCCCTCATGGATTGAAATTGATGCTGAAAGCCAAACTTTGATTTTTGAATGAACTCATATTCATAAGTCATTTCAACTGCTAATCTTGCCGTTTTTAACTCACTGCTTTTCCACATGAGTTCTCACTACCTCAGGATGGTAATTTTTGAACTCCTCCGACATAATCATGTCTCTAAGGATGTCATAGGTTTGTTCTATTTTCGTGCCCTTATCCACCTACCAAAATTACTTTGATCCTTTCAAACTCAATGTAGGTTTGACCAGAGTCCCTCTTTAGATTCCTGAAATGTTGTCTGTAGGCTTATAGCACAAGCTCATATGCACTTAAATGGCTTTTTTCACCTCCTCATATGCCCCAGATACCTCCTCTGCTAGTGATGCGAATACCTCACTAGATATATCTGTTTCAATCAACAACACCTACATGGTCACTTGCCACTTCACTTGTTTAGCCATCTTTTAAAATGAGATGAAAAGGCTTCTGTATCCTTCTCACCAGATTTAGGCAGTGCTTGAATAAATTTAAACAGATCCCCACCAGGCCTTTGGCTACCATGGGTTTTCTCATCCTCACCCTCTTCCTCACAAAGCTTATGTCCAGCCTTCATTTCCATCCTTTTAAGCTGACTTTCTCTAAGTGCTAATGTCTGAAGTTCCAACCCCCTCTGTTTCTCCCTTTCTTATCTTTTTCTTTTTGTTCAGCTAGGGCCTTTTGTACTTATTCTCTTTCCTCTGCTTTTCATCATAATTCAACAGTTTCATTTCTTTTTCCCTTTTTTTTGCCTCTAACTCAAGCTGCTTCATTTTCAATGGAATTTTAGCCATCTCTAAAGATCCCGATGGCATTTCCAGCGAATTTAAATGCTGAGCTATTGCTGTAATTATCTCTCCTTTCCTTAGAGAAGGAGGGCAATTCCAACTTCAGTTAGATTACCAATTCCAGCAACTTTTCTTTGTCCACCTTTTGTAAAAAGGCCCAAAGTCACTTCTGCCACCCTCAGAAAACTCTACGTTTGAAAGAGCCATTACTACACCAAGAACTGTTAAACCAATCAAATTCAACACTCTGAAAAAAAGACACTAACATCTACTCACTACCTTTGAGACCAACAACCCTAATTCATTGTGAAAGTGACATTTTCGTGGTGGCACTGGACATTGCTTTCGTTTGTATTTTTTTCCACGTTTTAGGTAAGTCACTCTTAGCATCAACAGATTTGAACACACTTTTGGTGTTAGTCTGTCTTGTGGTTGTTTCGAATGTTTACACTTTTTATTGAAGGGTTCTGATGGTCTCCTGGTGTAAATTTGATGGCAACGGGAGATTGTTTTTCCATTGTAAAAGATCTGAGGTGAATCAGAAATGTCAATGAGAATTGTCTCTAATTATTCTGGTTGTCTAAATCTTGTCAGTGTAGTGCATTACAATGTATAAAAATCATTGAAGTTGAGAACAGCTTTTCATGCAGAGAATGGTGCATGTATGGAATGTGCCACCAGAGGAAGGTGTGGAGGCTGCTACAATTACATTTAAAAGGCATATGGACTGGTATTTGAATAGGAAGGGTTTAAGAGGGATATGGGCCAAATGCTGGCAAATGAGACTAGATTTATTTAGGATATCTGGTCATCATAGACAAGTTGGACCGAAGGGTCTGTGTCCATGCTATATGTCTCAATGACTCTATGTTCTGCCTGGTAACTAGTTTTGATGCTTGCTCTTTGTATAATATGATTCTAAAAGTAAAATAATTGTCAGTTGTTTTATAACTATATCACCAAAGGTATCATATTTGATCTGAAGTCTGTTAGCGGATCTACTGAGTAAAGAAGTGTATTAATATATAAATGTACAAATTAGGAGCAGGAGTAGGCCATTCAGCCTCTTGAGCCCACTCTGCCATTCAACAAGATCATGGCTCATCTGATTGTAACCTCAAACCCATATTTCCACCTACCCTTGATAATGTTTCACCCTCTTGTCAGTTTCAACATTTTTTTGTTAAAGCAATGTTTTGACATGCTTTAAAGCAATT
The DNA here is from genome assembly GCF_004010195.1 of Chiloscyllium plagiosum. Classification (NCBI taxonomy): domain Eukaryota; kingdom Metazoa; phylum Chordata; class Chondrichthyes; order Orectolobiformes; family Hemiscylliidae; genus Chiloscyllium; species Chiloscyllium plagiosum. The sequence continues at coordinate 139,618,559 of NC_057711.1, read as the reverse complement.
GAATTGAAACCACAATTCAAATTTAAGATCTGGAAATACACAATTATTTTCTCATAAGAAATAGGTCTATGCTATCTGGCTGGAGAAAGTGAGGTCTGCAGACGCTGGAGATCAAAGCTGAAACTTTATTGCTGGAACAGCACAGCAGGTCAGGCAGCATCTAGGGAACAGAAGATTCGACGTTTCGGGCACATGCCCTTCTTCAGGAAGATTCCTGAAGAAGGGCATGTGCCCGAAACGTCGAATCTTCTGTTCCCTAGATGCTGCCTGACCTGCTGTGCTGTTCCAGCAATAAAGTTTCAGCTATGCTATCTGGCTGTAGACATTAGAACTAACTAGCATAGAACCAACCAGCCCTTCCCAGAAACAGTCATTTATATATCAATGGGTGGAACTATTCCAAAGTTTCTGTGTTGACCCTTTTAGACCAACTGTCTTATACAGTTGTGGGGATTCCGGTTTCACAAATCCATTGACTGTCAAAGGTAGGTGGTTAAATATTTATTGTTCGAGATGGTCATTGCTTAGCATGAATGCTGCAAATGTTACTTGTCACTTATTAGTCCAAACCAGAACATCATTGCTGCTTTGTGATGATTAATAAGACCATAAGACCAAGAAGCAAAAAATAGGCTCTGCCATACAATCAGGGCTACTACGTTTCTCAACCCCATTGCACTGCCTTCTTCTGTACTCCTTGATCTTTTTACTAATTAAGAACCTATCCATTTTTGTCTTAAGTACACTAAATGCCTTGGCTTACATAATCCAGACATGGCTCATTAAGTCAGAGACCAAACATGGAATGACGTAGGCTCTATATGCACCAGTCATACATGTGTTGGGAAATAGATGACTTAATACTTAATTGAATGTTATTTCAGATTGGAAACTGTTCTTTCAGATTTGGTATCCAGATATAAATTCATCCCAAAATGTTACAATGGCACCGTCTCTTTTTGATGATTGAAATTAATTTTGGGTTATTTACATCTAATACTAAATGTTTAAGGCAGATGTGACAAAGTTCCTTGTTGTTTCACTTTTGGCACTAAATTTGGGATCTCACTCATTGGGTATAAAAATTTTTGTATGTAAAATGAAATAATGCTGGGGCAAGGACTGCATATTTAAGATTTGATAAGGTATCTTTTTAGATTAAGGTGCACTTACAAACATATTGCAAATAATCCGTTTGTTTTCAGCATAGTCTGGTGGGACAGCTGGCGTTGTTTGGTTTTCTTCTGCCTTTATTGCGGTTTCGCTCTGTCCGCATTTTATTGAATCTTTTGCACTGAATGTAAATGAGGCAAAACAAACATTATGGTTCTAAGTACCAAAGGAAAAACCCAGATTTCTGTGATGTAAGTTGTATAATATTCAAAGCGGGAGGCAGGTGGATTTAGGTCACATCTATGAAGGTTACTTTAAAAAGGTCACAAAGTCAATTTAGAACAGTGACCAAAATATATCATGCAAGAAAGCATGTGGCTGAGTGTACCCGAGTGCTAGGGAAAACTCCTGGGGGTGTTAATGGATAAAATGCTTATATAGTTGAGTTTATGAAAGGCAAATTAAACATGTTGAGGCAATTAGTTTAGTTTTGACTTCAGAACTGAATTTTTAAGCTTGTTGTTCAGAGTAATCCAGAGTTCAGTTTAGAAAGTGCAATAGTTGCTCCTAGTAGGAGAATCAAGTAGCTTCAGAGGAACTATTCACCAGATCTTTTTCCAGCTTGTGGGCCTTCCAAGTCAGGATAGTGAATAGAAATTTTCCACGCTGTTAGAACTGAAAATTTGAGCTGTGCATGATGCCTAAGTGAGGCACTGGTCTGGCAGCTATATTAAAGAAGCACACATTTCTGTATTTGAAGGTGAACCGGGAAGTATGAAGGGAACCTCAATGAAATAGAATATAAAACCCTACAGCCAACTAAAATGCCTGGAAGCCAGAACTCTACCATATGCGTCTGACCAAAGTTTCAAGCATTCCTGAGGCATCTCGTCATGAGTGATGTAGGCCCTTGTTACTTGCAGGCAACATCAATTGTTTCTGCATTGAAGAAGGATGGCTGTATTTGAATTTGTGTGAATATTAATGTCTCTATGAGCGCAGTGTTGTGTGCTGTACAAAACCCATTCTACTTTACTGATCTATTTGCTGGCTTGGTAGGTCATCAGAAATTCAGCAAGATTGATCTTTGTCAAGCTCACAGATACATGTTGATGGGAGATCATGAATTGTTGACAATCACGACAATAAGGACCTTTATTAATACTGTCATTTGCTTTTTGGCATAAAATCTGCTTCAGCTTTGTTTCAGAGGGCTATTGACCATATCTTAAGTGGATTGCGTAGGGTCCAGTGCTATTTTGATGACATTCTTGTCGCTGGCAAGAATGAAGATTACCACTTGAACTTGGATACTTCTCTGTAAGGACTGAAAGAGTATGGTCTTTATGTTTGCAACAATAAATGTGAATTCTTCCTGCCTTCAGTAGAATTTCTTGGGTATGTAATGAATTCAGCTGGCTTCCATTAAGCTCCATCAAAAGTTAAGGCTATTGAAGAAGTACCAACACCTCAGAATTTTAGCCAACTCCACTCACTTTCTGGGGTTCCTGAATTACTAGGGAAGATTTGTCCCACAGTTGGCAACACTACTGAAGCCATTACATGAATAACTTTGCCCAGACAAGACCTGGAAGTGGATTAAGCTTGTAATGTTGCATTTCATAAGGCTAAACAAGCACTACTATGCTCAGATACACTGACACATTTCAAAACTCTTCCTTAACTTTTTAATTGGTTTTTATCTCCATATGGTGTGTGAAGGGTTTAATCACACATTACTTTCTGGAGAAGAGAAGCCCATTGTCTTTGCTTCACACACCCATGAGGAAAGTAGAAAACGACTATGCACAAATTGAAACAGAGGCACTAGGAATCCTCTTCGCTATTCAGAAATTTCCCAATACTATCATTAGCTGCTAGACATGGTGACAATGCTCTATCTTAATACTCTTTGCACATACATGTGACATCAAGTATCAACAATCCTGTCTTCATGGTAATGAAGATGGTCTCTTGACTGCATCTTACCATCCCTCCACAAGTGGACTTGCAGCAGGGCGATTTGTACAGACAGTGAAACAGATTTTGAGATCAAGAGGGGATTCATCTATCCAAAAGCACAGGGATACTATCATTAAGAAACACACCCCCATGCTGTTACCAAAGCATCTCCAGTATTTCTAACCCAACTTGCTTTAATCTTCTGAAACCTTCTCAGGCACGACAATTAGTTCAACAGCAACAACAGGATCAAGTCAACAGACACACACATGTAAGGCAAAATGTCGAACTTTTGGGGAGATGAAATGCAGCTTTATGAAACACCTATGCTCTGTCTGTAAAAATGACCGAGTTTTCAGCTGCATCCCAACACATGACCGTTTTTTTTTTGCAACATTTCGAATCTTATGTTTGCTACAGTGCTCTATTGAGGCTCAACAAAAGCTGGAAGAGCAATATATCATTTATGCTTGGCAACATTACAGCCATTAGAACTCTATTAAGTTTAATAATTTTAGAGCATGAATACCTCCATCCATCTCTATTGCCCACTTCTACGCCTCAAGTCCTGTCATGACATAGGTTGCTTTCAGCACAGCGAACCCATTTTCTACCTAATGAACACCCATTATTACCTGAGTGGCTTCTTCACTAGTTTACATCAATCCCTTTCTCTGCCTAGCTGTGTTTTTTCTCTCGGCTCACTCTTCTGTGATCTTTTCTTAGCTGCTATCAGTTCTGAAGAAGAGTCACTGGATTTGAAATGTTAACTATGTTTTCTGTCCACTGATGCTGCCAGACAAGCTGAGTTTCTCTGGTCTTTTCTGTTTTTCCTGGTTTCTGATCTTTAGCATTTGCATTTCTTCATTATATTTTTGTTTTGTTATTCTTGAGACTTTTATTGTTGACTGACCTATGCTTGCTTACATTATACTCCTGACCTAAATGGATTCCTGCTATGGTGTTCACTCAGACAGGAACTGAAACAACAGATGATCTTGCCTGGATACAGCATATTGATCAATTGTTGGTAGATTATACAAACACTGACAAGACATCAAAAATGGAACCACATGACCTCACCATTTGTGACTTGTCTATTTCTGACTTGCCTCCTCCATCCACTATAGTGGATGTAGCGCCTACATGTGTTTGTGCTGAGTCTTGAACGTGTTCAAGTGCACACACACAAACAGCATCTCCCCATTCAGGGACACCAGGAGTTTGTCATTGCACACCTTGAGAAAGAAGACCACCTCAAAGGTTAAACTTCAGTTATGGCAAAACCATGTTTTTGGAGCAGAATAATCCCAAGGTTAAGCCAGGGCAATGAGGCAGCCTATCCTCATTCTGTAGTTAAGATTATATTCTGGGCATTTCCTTTGAAGGGGGAGAGCAAGACAATATGATTTGTATTTTGTGTTCCAGTTGACTTTCTGTATTTTTTTAAATGGTAAGGCATTGTGAGACATCTTAGCTTACCATCTTGTCTAATGTAAAACTTCACGTGTATGCAATAAATTGCATCGTGCATTCTTTTAACTCAGCTCTCTGCCTGCTGATTTCCTAACATGACATGGACAAGGTTGAATGTCCAGTGTTAATAACTTTCATGTTAACTAACTGCAAAAATTAAACATATGTCTATCAGGCCAGGTTTCAACCTTGGGTCTGATTTGTCTGGTATGATCATCAGCTGGATCATAACAACTTGAAGAGCTGAGATACTTGATGTGGATAGTTTAATTACTTTGGCAAGATAATAAACACAAAATGTACATCCATGAATAAAATTTAAGTTAGATCAGCTACTGGTATAGGCATGTCCAGTAACTCCAAGCTTCTCGAAATTCAAAAGCATCAACATGAAGCTGAAAAAAGGTCTAGTACAGTTACTAGCATAGTATGTTTCCTCTCTGGATGCATGCGTTGGATCTTAAGAAAGAGGAGAGTAACAGCTTTTGAAGTGTGGGTATGGTGGAGAATGCACAGACTCAGGTGATTGAACAGAAAGACAAATGAGTGGATTAAATCAAGATTCACGTTTGGGAATCAACAATTGCAAAGTACAGTTCGAGAATAAAAGATAGTCAATTACACACAGTTGAATCAACAATTCTGGTGTGTAATGAACAGAAAATGATTCTTTATTTAAATAATTAAATGAGAACCTGATAATTTGTCACTTGCAGCACAGAATCGGTAGCTTTTTAAAAATTTATTGACCCATTGTAATTGTGGGTATTTGGAGTGATGTAGTTAACAACAATTTAATATTTATAAACATTTTATTCTAATGGCTGCCAGTAGTAATACTCTGATTAAACTTTGACATGCTGGTTATATAATTCTTGTCAAATGTATTTGGTTGTGATGCATCATCATTTAATAATGCATTATATTTTAGACCTGATCACAGATGTTCAGCTCCATATGCCCAAATTTTGTTGTGACATGTATAAACTTGACACTTACTCATACATGAGCAAGAGTAAAATTCTGTTGCAAGTTGTGCCAGATTCCATTTTAATAAAGGCCAAATAAGAGCTGTCCTTCACCCAGTTCTGTGGCAGATGTTGGACCACTTCCAGATGCACGCAAGACACTTAGTGCCTCTTCAGCACTGTGTTACAACTTTAGTTTGCAGCTGAGACAGCCAACAACAGTTTTGACTTTCTACAAAAGCAAATTCTATAAAAAGGAAGGTTCATATTTATTTATCATAATCATCATGCTGCCAGTACCACTTGTGACTTTGGTCCTGTCTCTGACCTCAATCTCACTCCTGACTAGCACCACTCCCCCAATCCATCCCTACTCCCTCCTCCTTTCACTGCAGTCCTTTGATTACACTCCAACGCCAACTGTTAATGTAACTACTTGAACTTCTTTCTGACAGCCTATAGTTATATTCTGAAGTCCATGTCCTGTTACTGCAAAATACTCATTCACCCCAGGTCATCTTTTGTGTTCCTTAAAGCTCTTTGGTTGCAGTTTGAGGCCCATCTATTTCTCTTTCAGACTCTACAAGTGGAAATTTGTACAAGAACTATGCAGGCCTAAAATGCTGGACTCTTCTGACATTCACATTTGAATCCAGGCTGTGAGGCACACAACATCTTGAGGTTTCTATTGACCAAAAAATGATTTAGTCTTGCCATATGAGTATTGTGCCTCTAGAAGCAGGTCAGAAGCTAGAATTCTTACAGCGGGTAACTCACCTCCCAACTCTCCAGAGTCTGTTTGCCATCTGCAAGGTGCAAGTCGGGAATGTGATAGAATATGTCCCAATTGCTTTGAAATGTGCACCTCCAACAGCAGCCAAGAACCTTGATGTCAACCAGACGTAGTAACCCATTTGATTGTCACCATTTCCACAAATGTTCACTACCCATACCACTGAAACTCAGTTGTAACAGTTTGTATCATTTACAAGATCCACTTCAGAATTCACCAAGGGTCCTGAGACAGTCTGTCCCAAACCCACAACCACCTCTATCTAGAAGGACAAGGGCAGGAGATGCATCGCAATACCACCACCATCTGCAAGTTCCCTTCCAATTCCTTTGCCATCATGACTTAAAACTATATTGTCTTTTCTTCAGTGTTGCCAAGCCAAAATGATGGAACTCCCTCCCTGTTGGTCTACCTACAGCAAAGATACTGCAGCAGTTCAAGCAGGCAGCTCACCACCACCACCTCAAAGCCAACTGGGGATGGGCAATAAATACTGGCCCAGCCAGTGACTCTCAAATCTATTTTGATGTTGTTAAAATGCTTCTGATGATATCTTCAATATTGCAGATCAGGCTAGCTATCATTCATATATCCAATCAATTTATTTAATTCCGGTTCCCTTAAGTTGGAAATAAACCCACTTTTGACACACAGTGAAATTCCAGTCTACTTCTTGTTGCTTTTAATGTGGCAACTGGTCCGATGGATTGTCGCTTGGCATATGACTGATCAATAATTGGCCTCTATAAATAAATGAAACACGTTTAGAATCTGTTATAGCTTGCTTTCTTTTGTCAAACTATTATTTATGGTATAATTTTAGTGGTAGGATATCATGCCTCTAGATTCTGCATTTGTTGCCCTTGGTGGTGAGTGAGTATATTAGACATGCTATGTTGTGTGTGATAACTCTGGTTTGTAAAAAGTCATGCTTCACATCACTATTAACCATTTTTTGGTTATGGCATCATATGTTGGTGATTCTGTTCATGTGGCACAACTTGGTGTTCTCTTTCTCTATTCCTTGAATCTCTATCACGTGGCACGGGTAACAAACCAGAGACAACAACTCTGTTCGTTCTAACTCTGAGCTTCCAACCTAGCTCCCTGAAAGCCTGTTGTGTGTGATAACTCTGGTTTGTAAAAAGTCATGCTTCACATCACTATTAACCATTTTTTGGTTATGGCATCATATGTTGGTGATTCTGTTCATGTGGCACAACTTGGTCATATGCTAGTGTTTTTTATCTTTTCCTGCTTTTCTTGCTTAGGCATAGATCAAATATGGATTCTGTTTCTTCTCCTCTGATTACTGGTATTGGTTTTAAATGTTGTAAAAGTTTTGCTAAAAGCTGAAACTCCAAGGTCATGCATAATTAAAACCAATATCGGTAAGCAGATGAGAAAGTTTTATTTTCACTAGGTGATGGATCTTTATAGCTGGATCTCTCATCTTGTGGCTTCTGTGACAGCAACTGAAATGGGCATCTGCTAGCCCCATTTTCCTTCCTGGCTTGGATTTCAGTGTGAATTTGTAATTCTGAAGCATTGGAAATAATATCTGCAATCTTGCTGGAATCCTAGATAGATCTGTCTTGTAGATATATTTCAGTGGACAATGATCACTCTGTATTGTGAGCTTTCTCCTATAAAGATATGTATAGAATACATATCTCTCTCACCCATACATGACTACCCAGCAATCTTTTTTATGTTAGCATATTTGGTCTCAGCCAATGTTAGAGCTTTGGGTGCAAATGCTATTAATCTTTCTTCTTGTATAGGCCCGTTCTTGATCCTTTAATAGAAACATCCACTTGCAGACTAACAGGTTCCATTGTTGAAATTTCTCTCAGATTCTGTTGATCACGGTTGCTCAACAACATCTTTCAGCAATTTTCAGAAATTTGTTATGTACTCTGACCTAAAGCATGAAAGAATCCATGCACTAATTTTCAAATTTTTTTCTTGGCTTTTGGAGTTTTCGTTTCTGAGATGGCCGTGACTTTCAGGACTTGGGTTGACTCTGTCAGGGTATATACACTTTACCGAGAGAAAATGAGGTCTGCAGATGCTGGAGATCAGAGATGGAAATGTGTTGCTGGAGAAGCGCAGCAGGTCAGGCAGCATCTAGGGAACAGGAGAATCGACGTTTCGGGCATTAGCCCTTCTTCAGGAATGAGGAAAGTTTGTCCAGCAGGCTAAGATAAAAGATAGGGAGGAGGGACTTGGGGGAGGGGCGTCGGAAAAGTGATAGGTGGAAAAAGGTCAAGGTGAGGGTGATAGGACAGAGGAGGGTTCCTAGCCGGAAGATGAGGCGTTCTTCCTCCAACAACCGTCGTTTTGTGGTCTGACGATGGAGGAGTCCAAAGACCTGCATATCCTTGGTGGAGTGGGAGGGGGAATTGAAATGAGGTAAAAACAATGACTGCAGATGCTGGAAACCAGATTCTGGATCAGTGGTGCTGGAAGAGCACAGCAATTCAGGCACGGATGCTGCCTGAATTGCTGTGCTCTTCCAGCACCACTGATCCAGAAGGGGGAATTGAAATGTTGAGCTACAGGGTGGTTGGGTTGGTTGGTCCGGGTGTCCCAGAGGTGTTCTCTGAAACGCTCCGCAAGTAGGCGGCCTGTCTCCCCAATATAGAGGAGGCCACATAGGGTACAGAGGATGCAATAGATGATATGTGTGGAGGTACAGGTGAATCTGTGGCGGATATGGAAGTTTCCTTTGGGGCCTTGGGGGGAGGTGTGGGCGCAAGTCTTGCACCTCCTGCGGTTGCAGGGGAAGGTGCCGGGAGTGGAGGTTGGGTTGGTGGGGGGTGTGGATCTGACGAGGGAATCACGGAGGGAGTGGTCTTTACGGAATGCTGAAAGGTATATACACTTTACCAAAGACCTGGATTCTGCCATCTTCTCAAAGCATTTGTGTGTTTAGCTTGACTCCAATTTTACCGATCCTTTCTATAGCTTCAAGTCGATTCTGATCATGTTCTTTTCATCATGACTATCATAGATCTGGCTATGCTGACTGTACTTTTACATGTCACATTCACTTTATACTAGAACACATCCTGGTTCGCTTAATGGCTAAAAGGTAGACACAAGAATTTAAATTGATCAAAAGGTATGTTGAATGTTGTCAGTAGTAAAGATTCTTCATCAAGCTTCCTGCCCCAGTAGCCATTTTTGGCATCAGTCTTTGGAAAGACATTTGTCCTTCCAAGTTCTGTGTGATTTTTTTTTTGTCAGTGTTGGAATAAGATTTTGATTCCTATTTTTGCTTGATTGAGATCTTTGGCATCAAAGCTGTCCATTTGGTTACTTTGTGCTGTTAACAGACTTTATCCAGTCTGTAAACTCTGCTGATCAACTTCCCTTCCATTTCTTCGAGCTCCCTCTCAAACTTTCCTTGAAATTCTGTTGGTCTTTTATTTGGGGGTGAATCACTGATTTCATCCCTAGATGGACCAATTCTGTGAGAAGTCACATGACTCGAAGCATTAAATCTGTTTTTTTTTCCCCACAGATGTTGCAAGACCTGCTGAATTTATTCAGCAATTTTTTTGTTTTATTCCATGAGCCTTTCTAAATACCTTCCAGGAAGCCACAATCAGAGTGGATAGAGGGTAACCAGTAGATGTGTTATTTTTAGACTTCAAAGCTTTCCACAAGGTAACTCACAAAAGGTTAAGTCATAAGCTATGAGCTCACTGCGTTGGAGATAGAGTATTGGCTCAAGTAGGAGCATGGGGTTCCTTTTCAGCTTGGCAACCTGTGACTAGTGGGCTAGCTTTCTATGTTTTGTGTACTAGTACCTTGAAGTCCCTTTTGTTGTTGCAGGTTTCTGCTGTTCTCCTCCATTTATGGGGAGGTGATGGCCTCATGGTATTATCACGAGACTGTTAACCCAGAGACCCAGGTAATGTTCCAGGGACCAGAGTTTGAATCCCACCACAGCAGATGGTGGAATTTGAATTCAATAAATATCTGCAATTAAGAATCTAATGAATACTATAAATCCATTGCCAATTGTCTGAAAAACCCATCTGGTTCACTAATGTCCTTTTAGGGAAGAAAATTGCCATCCTTACTTGGTCTGGCCTACATGTGACTCCAGACCCACAGCAATGTGGTTGATTCTCAACTGCCCTCTGGGTAATTAGGGATGGGCAATAAATGCTGCCTTGCCAGCGATGCCCTCATCCTGTTACAGAATAAAGAAGAAAAAATTTGAATAGTATTCCTTTCTTTTGTTCTCTCAAAATTAACAGTTTGCATTTTCCCATGCTATATTCCACTTTCCAATGTTTTGCCCACTTAACCTATTACTATCTCTGTAAACTATTCATATTCCTCTCACAACCTGCCTTTCCATTTATTTCTGTGTCATCTCCAAATTTGATTACAGTACATTCATTGCCTTCCTCCAAGTCATTAAGAGAAATTGTAAACAATTGCAGTCTTAGCTCTGATCCCTGTGAAACCCCACAGGTCACAGGCGTCCTCTGGTACTCTTTCAGAATTCAATGATTTTTGGAAAATTACAACCAATGCATCCGCTATCTAACTACTACTTTTAAGATCCTAGAATGCAAGCCATGAGGGCTAGGGGACCTATCTGTTTTTGACCCTGTTAGTTTGTCTAATACTATTTTTGGTGATGGTAATGATACCTAATTTCCTCCCCCATATTCTTTAGTAATAATGGAAGGTTGAAAATATCTTCCACCATAAAGACTGATGCAAAATATCTGTAACTTTTCTGCCATTTCTATTCTCAATAAATGGTACCTTTAGAATTTGCAGAGAATGTTCTGGGAGCTGGAGAAAAATGAAGAGTTGTTCAGCACAAATTGACCACTGGTCCACTTGAACCTTTGGGAAAATGAAAAAGCAAGTAAAATAGCTACTTTTGGTTAGTACAAGTGAGCTGATTTTGTTAGCCTTCTGATGCTTTGGAAAGATGACTGCATTGAACTCTGACAAGCCGCTCCCATTTCTAGGAGTTGTTGCTAGGAGACACCCTTGAAAAAAGTTCTTTGGTTGTGTGCAAGCTGCTGAGAGAGCACCACCCCATTCTGTTAACCACGTTGTCTACGGTATTAGGCCTGCACAGTTTTGCAACCTGAAGTGACATTACACAGAGCTCAGGTTCACAGTTAGTGCAATGTGAGCAGTACTTCAGATCAAGCAATGCGTTAAAGATATTTTATACCAGGTAATATTTTTGTTGTTACTGTTACTTCAAAGGTTTAAAAAGGCGAGTCTGATTTCTTGAATAGTTCTTATACCTTTGACAAATTTCTTAGAGCAAGTATTGGGTATCACTTCTTATCTGATGAGACTTACATATTTCTTTTACAATTAATTGACATTCTACTTTGATGAAAAGGTAAATTAACTTTAGCTAGAAGACGTCATTTAATTGGATTGAGTTAGGGATTATTTAATAATAAATACATTTCTGAATATTTTGAGGAAAGAAGGCCAAGAGAACAAAATATTTGATAATTTGTTGAACCAGTTTTAATTAGGTGTATATTTTGAAAAGCAAAGTATATTTTGATATCATTTTAAAAGTAAATCCCACCATAAAATGGCACTAAAATGTTAAGTCCTATTAAAAATTGAAAGCGTAAAATACTTTTCAATTATTTGTTTAGAAATAGATGTTTTGAAATAATTTGGATCTGTTTTGATATGTACAGAGCATAAGAAAGGATTAGCCGATTCAGAAGTTGGACCTTGCTCTGCTATTCAGCAAGGTCAGAACTGATCTTTTACTTCAATTCCCATCCTTTTTTACTATCCATACCATGTCTCTTGATTGAAATTGTGTTGCTGGAAAAGCGCAGCAGGTCAGGCAGCATCCAGGGAACAGGAGAATCGACGTTTTGGGCATAAGCCTGACCTGCTGCGCTTTTCCAGCAACACATTTTCAGCTCTGATCTCCAGCATCTGCAGACCTCACTTTCTCCTCATGTCTCTTGATTGCCTTTATAACCTAAAATCAGTTCATCTGTCTTGAATATACTCAAGAACTTAACATCCATACCCCTCATGGGTAAATTATTCTGACATTATTGCTCCTTACCATAATCCTAAATGGTTGACCTTAGTTCCACACGCACTAACCAGGAAAATCATTTTCTAAACATCTATTCTGTTGAGATCCCTAACAATTTTGTACTTTTTAAGCAGATCACTTATAAACTCCAGGAAACATGGGGCTAACCTACGCTATCACAGCGGAGTTGAAGATTTTTACAGCAACCATGATCACATTGAATGCTGCAGCAGACTCGATTTGACTGAATGGCCAACTTCTGCTTGTATGTCTTGTGGTTGAAATAACTCCACACAGGCCAGTATCCTGTCACCAAGTCACCCTTTATTTACATATCAAGAGCCATTTAATCAAAGAATCACTACAGAGTTTAAGCAGGCCATTTGGCCCATTGAGTCCACACCAACCCTTTGAAGAGCAGCCCACCCAGAGCCCAACTTGATGATAACACTGCATTTCCCATGGTCAACAATCCACCTAGCCAACACGTCCCTAGCAATGCCAATCCACAATCTGCATATCTTTAGACTCTGAGAGGAAACAAGAGCACGTGGAGAATGTGCAAACTCTACAAAGACATTCACCCAGGTGGAATTGAAACCGGGTCTCTGGTGCTGTGAGGTGGCAGTGCTAACCACTTAGCCACCATAGTCAGAGTTAGCTCTGCCTGCAGAATCTCTTACACACCTCTTTTTATCTGTCAGCCAGGGCATACTGATTGGGGCTATTAATCTTGTCCAATCAGTGAAATCATATCCTATGATGTCCAGCTGGTTCACCTTGTTTCAACCACTACAGTAGTCTTTTGGCTAATCATCTTATCCTAGAAATCTGTCTCGTGAATGTTCATTGCATTCTCTTTAGGAAGTTATAGCCTTCCTTGGATTAAGAAATCAATGTGGTCTCACTAGGACTTTGAAACTAAAGTATTACAGTTATTTAATCTTGACTGTTATTAAGAGATTGGAGTACAAAATGCCATTTTCTTTGCTAATCACTTGATGTTTCTGTATATTAACTTGGTGTCTTTCGACTTGAATCACAAAGTTCCTCTGAATACCAACATTTTCCAGCCTTTCACCATTTTAAAGGTGAATTAAGCTTTTCTATTTTTCCTTCTAAATTGCTCATGTCACAGTTCTGCACAAGTTCAAGTCCAAACTGCTTTAGAGTTGTGTAGTAATATCTCTGAACAAGTTGATTAGAAAATGTCTATATTATCTGTCATTTTCTTGCCCACTCATTAATCTACCTATAACCTATTTGGGTCATTGATGAGAGATCATAATTACCTGAGCCCTACGTACTGATCCATGCTGTTACTTAGCTACCATTAATTTTTTACCTAGTTTTCTAACCTACTTTAGACATCTCACCTTCATAATTAAACAGGTTGTTTTGTTCATATTTAATAGCTGAGTATATTATTCTCAGACTCAATATGAAGTTTGTCATATAACTCTTCCTCTTGATCATATGGTGCACAACTCTACATCTAGAATAACTTCGTTAGAAATCACACAACAACAGGTTATAGTCCAACAGGTCATTTGGAGGTACTAGCGCCACAGCTACCTGATGATAGAGCAACTCGCCAAAAGCTAGTACTTTCAAATAAACTTGTTGGACTATAATCTGATGTTGTATTATTTTTAACTTTGCCCACCCCAGCCTAACGCCAATATCTCCCCATAGTAAAATAACGTACTTAGTTCTTCAACATATAGATCTTGAAACTGATGTTAAATAAATTTTGCAGAATGGTCATCTACACCATCCGAAGATGGCATGCTTTTATTTGGCTTTTATGTTTGACCTTTGACTGAATTGGGAAAATAACCATCTTAGAACAAAGAATTGAGGAAGAAACTGCTGTACTTTTAAAAAGCAAGTTACTGAAACTTGTCATAAGCCATGTTTGCACTTGCTTTGCAAGCAGTAGAGAAAGGTATTAAAGTGGATGGAACAGCATCAGAGCGTATGTGCAAAGTGAAATTCAGCTGGCAGCAAGTAGCTGATTGGTTTCTGCAATTGTAACAAGTTATATATACCAAAGATCATCAGCTTGGTGACAGTTTGCTAGTTCCTTAGTAGCTGAACAGATGTGAACTCTCTGGAGGGGGAAGTAGTGTGTCTTGCTCTTCAGTAAAATACCTGAAGCTAAAAGCAGCCAGTTGTTTTCTGCTGTACATCATATGCTGTAAGCTGTTGCTCCTAACAAATGTATTAGAGACTTTATAATTTGTTGCTCTGTGTCTCCAAAGAAGAAGTGAAAGAACAGCTTGGAGAGCTTATTGACTACAGTAACAACAGGAAAGCTGCCATCAAACCTTGAGCACTGGTACCATTAAACTGTTTCCCATAAATTTTTACCCTCCATCTGCAATGCCTGGTTTTTATTTTGTTTGTGTGTTTGTTTGTAGAGGAATGTTATAAGGTTATTTTTGTTTTAACGATGCGTAGAGTTGTATGTGAACAGTTTATAGTTGTTCACCTGTTGTTAGATTCAATCATAACAAGTAGTTCTTATTAAGAAGAGAAATCTGGTCTGTGCTTGCTGTTAACCTGAGTCCATCAGATAGGAAAGCTGTGGACTTGGAATCCTTCTACAAGAAATGTTATATCAGCTCAAGGGGTAACAGGGCTTGATTTCTTATGCACTACCTGAGTGAGGTATAATGACTATTACAACAAATTTGATTTGTCCAGCTTATATAAAGTATTATTATCCAAGATATCGGAATACTGGACATGCGTAATCTTTGTTATGGTCTGGCTAGACGAATCATAATCTTCTAAAGAGTAGAATGTCTGGAAGAACCAAGACCAAGAAAATTGGTGGGATTCCTGAGTTGAATTGCAATGCTAAAAAATCTTTATACAAACTTGAACAAAAACAAAAGCAATAATGACTAATGGAAATAGTGAACAGGTAAGATAATGACTCTTAAACTGTGTACACTATATATAATCTAGATTCTTAACATCCAAGATTACAGTGAGACAAACTATGATTGAACACTCCACATACTGTTGGCCGATATGATCAAGACATATCTCCTACCATATGATAGTGACACTGTCGGTCATTTCCTGAAAACTCCTTTTCCATGGATTCCAATTCTTTACTTTTGATGATTGTCTGGAATACCCTCAAAACAGCTGACTCAAGATTATCTCGTGTCCAAATAATTCAAACTCTCCTCCCAAGATCAAGTTTCCTCGAACTCCTGAGGCGGTTCTCAAGCATCCAAAAACCAGGACAATTCCCACCTTTATTCAAAAAAAACTTCATGAATCTGTTGCTGAATTTATCTTTGCTCAAATCTTTCTCAGCTGCATCAAGCAAATATTGCTTGTGAGCTTCTTTCACCTAATTCAGAGTTGCATTAAATACAGAGGCTTCTTTTCAATCCTGTGGCACAGAACTATCACTACCTGGTGATAGCAGCACTTTTGCTATCCTGAGCCACTTCTGCTTCAGTGCTCTCTCAGCTCCAAGTTGCATGTAATTTCTTCCAGCAAACACAGAGATAAATTAAAACCAGAGAATGTTCTTAAGCTCCACCAGTCTCCGTGACAGAGCCTGCTCCAGGCTTTTCTTAACTTGAATTTTTTTTGGAGTTCACTAAATGCTTTTAAGCTAATTTAGTTCTAACTCATTCTGTACCACTATTACTGAACCTTGTAGACATCATATCTCTACTGAAGTAAACTCAACTGATAATTTATAACTCAATTTCCTCTATTCTGATTCTGTTAAACAGACATGAGCGATTTGCTAAACTACTGTTTATTTTGGGTTTTCTGATCATTAAAGCGCAGTATTTCAGTGCTTTGCCTTCCTAGCTATGAACTTCTTAAAACAACATGAGCCCAACCATTTTAAGTGCAATATACTTCATGGTGTTTCAATTGTATGTATCTCATTTTCTACTCTTAAACTTTAATTAGAGTCATAGAGATGCACAGCACGAAACAGACCCTTCGGTCCAACTCGTCCATGTTGACCAGATATCCCAATCTAGTCTAGTCCCATTTGCCAGCACTTGGCCCATATCCCTCTAAACCCTTCCTATACATATACATGTCCAGATGCCTTTTAAATGTTGTAATTGTACCAGCCTCCACCACTTCCTCTGGCAACTCATTCCATACACTCACCATCTTCTGCGTGAAAAAGTTGCCCCTTAGGCCCCTTTTAAATTTTTCCCCTCACCCTAAACTTATGCCGTCTCGTTCTGGACTCACCCTAAGCCAAGGAAAAGACTTTGTTTATTTATCCTATCCATACCCCACATGATTTTATAAATCTCTATAAGGTCACCCCTCAGCCTCCCTCTGCTCCAGGGAGAACAGTCCCAGCCTATTCAGCTGCTTCCTATAGCTCAAATCCTCCAACCCTGGCAACATCCTTGTAAATCCTTTCTGAACCCTTTCAAGTTTCACAACATCTTTCTGGTAGGAGGGAAACCAGAATTACACACAATATTCCAAAAATGACCTAACCAATGTCCTGTACAGCCACAACATGACCTCTCAACTCCGATATTCAATGCTCTGACCAATAAAGGAAAGCATACCAAATGCCTTCTTCGCTATCATATTTACCTGTGAGTCCACTTTCAAAGAGCTATGAACCTGCACTCCAAGGTCTCTTTGTTCAGCAACACTCTTCAGGACCTTACCATTAAATGTATAAGTCCTGCTTTGATTTGCTTTTCCAAAATACAGCACCATGCATTTATCTAAATTTAAACTTCATCTGCCACTCCTCTGCCCATTGGCCCATCTGATCAAGATCCTGTTGTACTCAGAGATAACCTTTTTTTGCTGTCCAATACACCCCAATTTAGGTGTCTTTTGCAGACTTACGAACTATACCTCCTGCGTTGACATTCAAATCATTTATATAAATGACAAAAAGCAGTGGCACCGATCCTTGTGGCACTCCACTGGTCACTGGCCTTCCGTCTGAAAGACACCCTCCACCACCACCCTCTGTCCTCCACCTTTGAGCCAGTTCTCCCTGTATTGCATGTGATCTAACCTTGCTAACCAGTCTACCATGAGGAATCTTGTCAAATGCCTTACTAAAGTCCATATAGATCCCGTCCACCAGTCTGCCCCCATCAATCCTCCTCATTACCTCTTCAATTCCTAGAACTACCACTCATACTAAAACATAGAAAATAGGAGCAGAATGAGGCCTTTTGGCCCTTTTGAGCCTACTCCACCATTGATCATGATCATGGCTGATCGCCCAACTCAGTAGCCTAATCCTGCTTTCTCCCCATATCCTTTGATCTCATTCGCCCCAAGTGCTATATCTAGCCGCTTCTTGAATATATTCAATGTTTTGATATCAACTACTTCTTGTGGTAATGAAGTCCACAGGCTCACCACTCTTTGGGTGAAGAAATGTCTCCTCCTTTCCATCCTAAATGGTGTACCCTGAATCCTCAGACTGTGACCCCTAGTTCTGGACATACCCACCATCGGGAATATCCTCCGTGCATCAAATCCTGTTTAGTCCTGTTATAATTTTATAAGTCTCTGTGAGTATCCCCTCATTCGTCTGAACTCCAGCAAAAACAATCCGAATTTAGTTAAATCGTTCCTCATATGTCAGTCCAGCCGTCAGCCTGACAAACCTTCTCTGCACTCCCTCGAGAGCAAGAGCATCCTTCCTCAGAAAAGGAGACCAAAACTGCGCACATGATTCGAGGTGTGGCCTCACCAAGGCCCTGTATAATTGCAACAACACAACCCTGCTCCTGTACTGAACTTCTCGCAATGAAGGCCTACATATCATTTTCCTTCTTTACTACCTGCTGCACCTGCCTGTTTACCTTCAACAACTGGTGCACAAGGACACCCAGGTCCCGCTGCACACTCCCTTCTTCCAATTTACAGCCATTCAGGTAGTGGATTACCTTCTTGTTTTTGCTTCCAAAGTGAATAACCTCACATTTATCCAAATAATACTGCATCTGCTATTGATTTGCCCACTCCCCCAACCTGTCCAAATCATGCTGAAGGATCCCTGCATCTTATCACCATTCACCCTCCTAACCAACTTGGTAACTTTGCTGCCATCTGCAAACTTTGTGGTGTTACATTTTGTTCCCTCATTTAAATAAATAATGTATATAGTGAATAGCTGGGGTCCCAGCACTGATCACTGTGGCACCCCATTACTTACTGCCTGCCAGTTTGGAAAGGACCCATTAATTCCTACTGTTTCCTGTTTGCCAACCAGTTTTCTACCCATCTCAGTATACTTTCCCCCAATCCCATGCGCTTTAATCTTGCACAATAATCTCTTATGTGCTACTTTGTCAAAACGCATGAAGCGTGAACTAGATATTTGCAACAAAAAATTGAAGTCCCCAGTAATCAATGTATTATTCTAATTAACTTCCTGATTTGCACTGAATCTAACATGACAACTGTTGTTATCGGCCTATGGACAAATGTATCCTACCTCTTGGCATTTTTTCCAAGCTCTCAACTGTCTTCATCCTAGGCTGGATTATTGGGGCTTAACTACTTCTCTCTCGCTCTCTATATTTCTCACCCTGCCCCCAATCATCATCTTTATCTATTTTGCTTATTTCTTCTAAAGGTGAAGTACCATAAGCTGTTCAGTTCCCAACCTTGGTCATTCTGTGACCATGCTGTCAAAATGGCATTTATATGAAATCTTTTCATTTTCACTTAGTCTATTAATTCATCTATTTTAGTTGCAAATTTATGGTGTATTTAAGTATTATTCTTTTAATTCCATAAATATTCAATTTTTCTTTGATGCCTCAGATTTTTAAAAAATTGATGAGATATAAGAAGCTACGTTTCTCCTTGACTCATCGCTCGCTTTTAGCAAGTTAAGACTGATGTTTTTGATCAGCCTTGTGTTTCCTCACTACCCTGCATGTTCAAATTTTGAAGCACTTTTTAAAATTGTTTTGATACACGAACATCTTTAATTAAGAAATGAAACTTTATTCCATCAATATTTTGTAAATAGACTGAGTGTGGTTACATGTTTTCTGCTGTAGAGCAAACCTGCAGAAGAGTTGTGGTCAAATTGTCTCACACTAAGTGAGTTTTATCTTTGAGCGCCATAAACAGGAAATTGAAAGAGTTCTTCTACTTTAAGACGGGGCAGCTTTGTATTTTGTAAAATCACCAATTTGAGTGAGCATGCATTATTGATGAGCAGGCAGCTCTGGGCTTGCATTTCTGTAAATAATTTAGTTACAACAGAACTTATCTTTAAATGTGTAGGGTTTTTGCGGCCTTTGATTCTGATCAGTTGAAGCATCAGCAGTAAAACAAGATTAGTAGTTAAAATTATACATGCCTTTAGGATGCTGTAATATGCAACCCTGTAACTAGATGTGAAGTCTTTTTACTGTATTTGAAAAAATGTAGCATAATGCATTTTTCTTTGAACTATGTACTAAAATAAGCACACTGGATGTTCCCACCAAGTCTTGTACTTTCAGCAATGAATGTTAATCTAACAGATTTATGTTACCAACTATGGTCAATGGTTTCAATATATTCGAAGGATGGGACACTTCTCACAGTGCTATGATTTGGAGATGTCGGTGTTGGACTGGGGTGTACAAAGTTAAAAATCACACAACACCAGGTTATAGTCCAACAGGTTTGTTTGGACGCGCCTTCATCAGATGGTTGTACAGAATAAGATTGTAAGACACAGAATTTATAGTAAAAGTTTACAGAATGATGTAACTGAAATTATATATTGAAAAAGACCCGGATTGTTTGTTAAGTCTGTCATCTTTTAGAATGACCATGTTGGTTTCAGTTCTTTCATACGTAAATCGCAAAACTTTTAACAAAAAAGTTACATTCTCAAGTGCACTTTAACAATTGGTGTCATGTCGGCCCAGATAAGGTATTGAAGGTGTTAACTCCCTGTGAGGCTGTCTGTGCCGCAATGGCCAGACTGATTCTAATCTAAAAACTGGATTTACAGAATCTTTTATGGATTCATGCAGTTTTTTTTAGCAAAGTCAAATGTAATTCTGCAAGTACAAATTCACCTGACAAACTTAAATGTGTATGGAGGGGGGGGGGGGCGGTTGTCGGGCGTGGTTATGAGTGTCTGTGAGAGTGTCTGTATGTGAGAGTGTAAAGGGCTTTAAGTCTGAGAGGGTGTGTATGGGAGTGTATGAGAGAGTGTGTATGTGTGTGTGTGTGTAGGAGTATCTGTGTATGTGTCCGTCTGTCTGTCTGTATAGTGCAATGGGGTAATTAAAACCTATTCTTAAAACAAAATGCAGGGACATTTTATGGTATAACCGTTTCTAGTACGGGAAAATATTTGACTGTTAAAGTATATAATTTTTACATTGCAATTCTCTAGCAAAACTATAGAGGTTACAGTCTGCTTTCAAATCCTTATTTGTGAGAAATAAAACCAAATGGTAAAAAGTAAAAGCATTTGATATCATACTTAGTATCTTGCCAGAGTCCTCTTTAAAATCAAGCATTTTACGCCAAATAATATTGCGCATCAGGGAAAATTAGTCAACTTTGTGGTGTTTAAATGTACTCTGTGTAAAATGTAAATTAGCTGAATTTCATTTGTGGTAACTTAGTAAGGCAAAGAAGGGAAATGTGTCAATTTATATATTTTTTACTGATTTGTAAATTCGTTTTTGGATTCAGCTTTTTATAAAGTGCCCCAAGTGGGAAAATTATAAGACCCTCTCTCTCTTCTACTTTCCAATGTAGTTTCATTTTAGTGTCTTTTCTCACAAAGCATTTTTAAAAACATTTTGATCTGTTGGCTCCCACATTCTTTTATATCAAAGATGGATTTTTTTTAAATAGTTGCTGCTATCATTCCATGATTTTCTAATGAAGTTCTCATTGAAAAAGTGAAATCTAATTAGATTTGGTAGTAATAACTACTTGCGCTTTTCGATTTCAAAAATCCCACCAAAGTCCAAATAGTGAATTTAATCAGTAAAATATACCATTGCTTATCTAAAACATTCCATTACTTCAACATTTTCAAACAGCAATACTGGGGAAATGGAAATATGTATTGTTACCGAGGTTGAATTGCTTGGAGTTTGTCTTAATGTTAGATTTGTCCATGGCTTCCTACAAGTAAAAGCATCTCTCTATTAGCAATGTCAAAACTCTTTCAAATCTCACATGGAGTATTGTTAGATTAGGTGACTAGGTTAGATTAGGCAAAATTGTCACAGTGGAGTTCACTGTAAGCTAGTGTGAGGTTATTAATTTTTGGACTGAGTAAAGGATAAATCCGGGAACTTTCTAGATGGTATCCAGTTAAATACAGTGGGTGTCCAAAGAGATTTGGGGGTTCAGGTGCTTTGAACTTTAAAATGCCCTGACAACTACAGAAAACAATCAAGAAAGCCAACGAGAGGATTGGAGAATAAGAGTGCAGAGATTATGCTGCAGCAATGTAAAATCTTGGTGAAGTCTCCTTTTGGAGTTTGATGAGCAGATCTGGGCTCTACAGCTTAGGAATGATATATTGGCCTTGGAGGGAGTATAACATATGTTTATAAGAATAATACCTGAACTTCAAGGGATGTTGGCATCTGTTTTGTCTCTACTCATTTGTCTACATTCCAGAGAACGTAGTCTGTATCTCTGAAGTTTCTCCTCACATAATGGCCTTCTCATCCTGGGAATCATAGAGTTGTAGAGTTATACAGCATGGAAACAGACCCTTTGGTCCAACTTGTCTGTGCCGACCAGATATTAGATTAGATTTTTTTAGATTAGATTAGATTACATTACAGTGTGGAAACAGGCCCTTCGGCCCAACAAGTTCACACTGACCCACCGAAGCGCAACCCACCCATACCCCTACATTTACCCCTTACCTAACACTACGGGCAATTCTAAACTAATCTGGTCCCATTTGCCAGCATTTGACCTAAATCCCTTTATACCCTTCCTATTTATGTACTCATCCAGATGCATTTTAAATGTTGTAATTGTACCAGCTTTCTTCACTTTCTCTGGCAGCTCATTCCAGACACACTCTGCAAGAAAAAGTTGCCCATCAGGTCCCTTTTAAATCTTTACCCTCTCACCTTAAACCAATGCTCTCTAGTTTTGGACTACTGTATCCTGGAAGAAAGGCCTTGACTATTCACCTTATCCATGTCCCTCATGATTTGGTAAACATCTATAAGGCCACCTCTCAGCCTTTGACACTCCAGGGAAAAATGTTTCAGGTACTCAGCCTCTCTGTATAGCTCAAACCTTCAAATCCTGGCAAATTTTTCTGAACCCCTTTAAATTTCACAACATTTTTTATTATGGATGTAGGTTTGCACGCTGAGCTGGAAGGTTCATTTGCAGACATTTCGTCACCATATGAAGCTTCGTCTGGAGGCTCACTGAAGATGTCACCTAGTATGATGACAAAAACATCTGAAAATGAACCTTCCAGCTCAGCAAGCAAACCTACATCCCGAACTTCAACCTGAGCTACAAATTTTCTCAAAACTCATTATCTTTTCCTATAGCGCAGAGATCCAAATTGAATGCAGTATTCTAAACATGGTCTCACCACTGTTCTGTACAGCGACACCAAGATGTCCCAACTCCTATACTCAATGCACTGACCAATGAAGGCAAGTGTGCCAAACACCACCTTCACCACCCTGTCTACATGCAACCCCCCTTTCAAGGAACTGTGCACCTACACCCCTATGTCTCTGTTCGGCAACATTCCCCAGGGCTCCACCATTAATTGTATAAGTATTGCCCTGGTTTGCCTTACCAAAATGCAACGTCTGAATCAACCTAAGTGAACCTCCATTGTACCCCCTCATTGGGTAAGTGTAGACTTTAAGGTGTGGACTGCCAGAGTCTGATATAATTGAAACAAGGCTTTCTTTTCCTGTCCACCAAT
This sequence comes from Chiloscyllium plagiosum, assembly GCF_004010195.1. Classification (NCBI taxonomy): domain Eukaryota; kingdom Metazoa; phylum Chordata; class Chondrichthyes; order Orectolobiformes; family Hemiscylliidae; genus Chiloscyllium; species Chiloscyllium plagiosum. The sequence continues at coordinate 139,595,232 of NC_057711.1, read as the reverse complement.
TCCTTTACAATGAAGGCCAACATGACATTTTTTTTTAATTACTTGCTGTGGCTTTTAACTTTATTATTCTTGTGCAGGGGCACCAAGATCCTTTTGAATATCAACATTTAACAAATGCTTCACTTTTAAAGAATATTCTGTTTATATTCCTGTTACCAGATGGATAGTTTCATACTTCCTATTTTATATTCCGATCACTTAACCAATCTATAATCTCTTTCTGCTTACTTTCTCTTGAGCTTTGTATCATCAGAAAGCATGGATACATGACATTTGGTTTTTCAAGCTCATTCATTATAAATATTAAATATCTGAAGCCCAAGCACTAACTGATCCTTATGGCATTTCATGATATACATCCTGTTATCTCCATAATAACACATTTATTCCTGCTCTGTATTCCGTCCTTTAAACAATCTTCAGTTCTAGTGGATATATGAGCTTTAATGTCTTGTTTGACATGTTTTCTCAAGCCTTTCGAAAATGTAAACACAAATCCGTGGTTTTCTGTTATCTGCTATGTACACCCTCTAAAAGCTAATAGATTTGACAAATGCAGATTCCTTTTCATAAAATCATGTCGACTTTACTCAGTTACGTTATGATATTCTGCGTGTGCTTGTTATCACAAGCCTAGTAATAGAATGCAGTATTTTTCTTCTTCCTGATATCAGGCTAGCTGACCTATGGTTTTCTGCTTTCTCTGTCCTTTTTTCTAAATAGCAGGGTTTTATTCGTTATCTTCTCATTTGTGAAGACTTCTCCAGAATCCATAAAATTCTGGAGATCTATACTAAAATGCATCCACTATGTCTGCAGCCACCTCTTAAAACTCTCAACATATCAACCATCAATTTCAAGGAATTAATTTAACTTTTCCAGTACCATTTCTCATAAACATTAATTGTTTCAAGCACTATTTCTTTCTCATTTGAATTTTAGTTGCTGGCATTTTTTTTTAAAAGAATCTCCTATACACCACCACCTTCTCAAGGGCAACTAGGGATGGACAACAAATGCTGGCCCAGCCAGCGATGCCCCCGACCCATGAGTTGGGGGGGGGGAAAGAAGATTTGAGATATGCCATTTCCTTATACCCCATTTTTCCTGTCTGCACCAAATGGACCCATTTTTAGTATTGTAAATCCTTTTTATTCAACATTCTTAAAAGAAGAATGGGGCTGCATGGTGGCTCAGTGCTTCACAGTGCCAGGGACCCCGGTTCGATTCCAGCCTCAGGCGACTGTGTGCAGTTTGCACATTCTCCTCGTGTCTACGTGGATTTTCTCTGGGTGCTTCAGTTTCCACCCACAGTCCAAAGATGTGCAAGTTAGGTGAATTGGCCATGTTAATTTGTCCACAGTGTTCAGGGATGTGTAGGTTGGCTGCATGAGTCAGAGGTTAAATGTAGGGGAATGGGCCTGGGTGGGTTACTCTTTGAAGGGTCGGTGTGGACATGTTGGGCTGAAGGGCCTATTTCCATACTGTAGGGATTCTGTGATACTAGGTCTTTACAATCTGTTCTTTCTGTCTCTACCTAATTTCATTCTATTTTCTTTCAATCATTTTCTTCAGCATCGTTTGCTGTTTTATTTTATCTATATGGACTTCAGTAAGGCGTTCAACAAGGTTCCCCATGGGAGACTGATTAGCAAGGTTAGATCTCATGGAATGCAGGGAGAACTAGCCATTTGGATACAGAATTGGCTCAAAGGTAGAAGACAGAGGGTGGTGGTGGAAGGTTGTTTTTCAGACTGGAGGCCCTTGACCAGTGGAGTGCCACAAGGATCAGTGCTGGGTCCTCTACTTTTTGTCATTTACATAAATGATTTGGATGCGAGCATAAGAGGTACAGTTAGTAAGTTTGCAGATGACACTGATATGCTTTCCTTTATTGGTCAGACTATTGAGTACAGGAGTTGGGAGGTCATGTTGCGGCTGTACAGGACATTGGTTAGGCTACTGTTGGAATATTGCGTGCAGTTCTGGTCTCCTTCCTATCGGAAAGATGTTGTGAAACTTGAAAGGGCTCAGAAAAGATTCATAAGAATGTTGCCAGGGTTGGAGGATTTGAGCTAAAGGGAGAGGTTGCAAAGGCTAGGGCTGCTTTCCTGGAGTGTTAGAGGCTGAGGGGTGACCTTATAGAGGTTTACAAAATCATGAAGGGCATGGACATGGTAAATAGGCATGTTTTTTCGCTGAGGTGGGGGAGTCCAGAACTAGAGAGGATAGGTTTAGGATAGGAGGGGAAAGACATAAAAGAGATCTAAGGAGAAACCTTTTAACGCTGTGGGTGGTGCGTGTATGGAAAGAGCTGCCAGAGGAAGTGGAGGAGGCTGATGCAATTGTAACATTTAAAAGGCATTTGGAAGGGTATATGAATCGGAAGGGTTTGGAGGGATATGGGCCGGGTGCTGGCAGGTGGGACTAGATTGGGTGGGGATATCTGGTTGGCATCAACAAGTTGGACGGAAGTGTCTGTTTCTGTGCTGTACATTCTCTATGACTCTATGACCCTCTGAGTCTTTAAGCTTGTTGCTGTTTTTGTCAACATTGTCAGTATTTTCATTCAATCTGAAATCTTTCTTTTAACTATTCTAATAGAGGTTTTATCCCCCAGGTTGATACATCTTTGAGAATCATGAATTGTTTCCAGAATATTTATCATCGCTTGTCCACCATTATTTATTTTAATCCACTGTTGCCGTCTTCCTCGTTCAGCTTACCCTTCACACTGCTACTTTGTAAGACTCTAACTTCTCACCTGTCTCAATAACATTATGATCATTTTGCTCCCCCCAGAGGATCTTTTACTATAGTTTACTAATTTACTCTGTACTAGCCTCAGCTGCTAGTCCAGATTGAGATCCATCAGTAATTGAAATGATCATGTTTGAAGGTCAGTTGAAGAGAGACTGGCTTGTTGTGTTTTCCCATGGTTAAATGGCTTTCTACTAGCTGTTGAAGTTTATAATATGAATAATTGATACTTCATGGTTTGTTGAAGCAACCATATCCCAACAATACCATCTGTAAGTCTGGGAAAAGATTTTTTTTTGAGATTGGCAAAATAAAGAAAGCCAGATTAATAGTTCAGGAATTTGGGAAAATGCACCCCGACTAGAGAATTGATCTTTCATCCATCGATTTTGATCGTTCATAGAATCACAACTATGAACAAACACAAGTACAGAAGCTGATGATTGTCCAGAAAAATGTAATCCGGTTGAAACAAAACATGTTTTTGTAAAATAGTGTTATTTTCCAAAATCTAATAATGGATCCACTCATTGAATAAACTTTAAAATTGAATTTTTATATATTTTACTGTGTTCTCGAGCTACACATACAACAGCAATTAACTAAAATAAATTGGGAAAACATTATAGTTTGAGTATGAACAAAAATCTCGAGTAGTGGTTGTCTTTAACTTGTGATGAAAGCTATCATAAATCAATTGTGTAAAACGGTGTTGAAAGATTCATAGTTGTCAGCACTTCAGTTTCTTTCCATTATGAAATCCTTCAGTAATTCAATTATGTGGTCACAGTCTGCATAGAAAGCAGACTCCCATACACTGGTACTGCCTCATTCTTCCTCTGATTCACAGGCAGTTCATTCCCAACATCAGTTATGTTTTAATTCACTGGTTACCCGTAAGGTTTCTTTTCAAGTCCTTGATAGAACAATGTACAAATCTAAAAATCTGTGTACTGCTCTGTTAAGAGTTTCTTGTACTTCAATAACCTCATTCAATAAGGCTGAGAATTCATGATTGTTGTCAAAGTGTTGCCTTCCCTCGACGCCAAATGGGAATTCCAAATCTTAGAAGCACCTGATGATGGTTTCTGAGTTGACCTGATTATGTTCAGTTAATCATTGAATGAACTAAGAGTTACAACACATAGGTAGCACTTCCACTGCCGTCCATCTTGATAATGGTGGAAATATTACAATACCTGTAGCCAGTCTTGCAACCAAGGCATCTTGATTTACAGTCATAGAAATGTACAGCATAGAAACAGACCCTTCGGTCCAACTCATTCATGCCAACCAAATATCCCAACCTAATCTAGTCCCACTTATCAGCACCCAGCCCATATTCCTTCAAACCCTTCCTATTCATACCTATCCAGATGCCTTTTAAATGTTGTAGATTAAAATGGTGCTGGAAAAGCACAGCAGAAGGCTGTATTCCTGATGAAGGGCTTTTGCCCGAAACATTGATTTTACTGCTCCTCGGATGCTGCCTGAACTGTTGTGCTTTTCCAGCACCATTCTAATATAGACTCTGGTTTCCAGCATCTGCAGTCATTGTTTTTACCTTTTAAATGTTGTAGTTGCACTGGCCTCCACCATTTCCTCTAGCAGCTCATTCCGTACATGTACCACCCTTCGTGTGAAAAGGTTGCCCCTTGGGTCCCTTTTATATCTTTCCCCTCTCACCTTAAACCTATCCCCTCTAGTTCTGGACTCCGCCACCCCAGGGAAAAGACTTGTCTATTTATCCTATCCATGCCCTTCACAATTTTATAAACCTCTATAAGGTCACCCCTCAGCCTCCAACACTCCAGGGGAAACAGCCCCAGCCTATTCAATCTCTCCATTGTTGCAACAAAGTTAATTCTGACATTCCAAAGTAGTCAAGTCGAGAAATGGCAACCAGAATTGCCAACAAACAAGAAGAATTTTGCCATTCTAGTTTCTTTCAATTAAATCCCCGAACCATTTTAGATAAAACATACTTGGTGATTATAATTTTCTATACATTGGTAAGTGATAATCATTTTTTGACAGCCACCTTTTCAAAATAGTGAGAATTAAATTTACCTTTTTATCTGTAGTACAACACAGAATTGTAACAATTGGTATTCTTTTTCCTCTTCCACTCCATCTGCCTTTGTAAGTTTACCTTCATTTGTAAATACAAGAAGTTAAGGATTTAGAAACTATACCATATTATACATTGGGTGCTTATAATTGGGTAATTAGTGTACCAAAGATTGCTCGGCTGATCTGTAATGTTGGAATATCATGCACACACACACAACAACATCGGTTTAAGGTGAGAGGGGAAAGATTTAAAAGGGACCTGAGGTGCAATATTTTCATGCATTGGGTGGTGTGAGTATGGAACAAGCTGCCAGAGGAGGTATTGGAATCGGGTACGATTACAACATTTAAAAGGCATCTGAATAGACACATAATTAGGAAGGGTTTAGAATGATATGAGCCAAATGCTGGTAAATGGGTCTAGATCAGTTTATGAAATCTGGTCGGCGCGGACGAGTTGAACCGAAGGATCTGCTTCCATGCTGTATGACTCTCTTCACTCTTATGCCTCAGTAGATATCCAAACTCTGATTTTGTTTTGTTCCCCAGATCATGGAGAGTGGATCCAGTTGAACTTAGCCATTTGGCACTGGCTGGCTGATTTAACAGTGATATAGACTTAATTCAGCTGAAATTATTAAGTTTACTATCAAGGGAGCAATTATAACAGGCCGTGTTCTTTCCAGATCTTATTTTAGCAGACTTGAAATTACAATTCAGTCAAAGATTTCTAATCATTAATTGTAATTATTTTTGTCCATAAATGACAGAGAACTAATAAACTTGCATCTGCAGATCTATTATTTCTTAAAACAATAACTGGCTGCAGAGTGCAGTTGTGTGCTTATAGGTGGCTTGCAAAATTGTGTCATGTGGGCCTAGAAATTACACTGGAGCTCCACTAGCATTGTACGATAATTTTACTGTGCTAAGCCTGAACCAACCCACTAAAATATTTCTTGGCTTATCTGGTTATGTCTGTCACTCCCCTCCATTATTTCACTCGTTTTGGAAGTGTGCATTCATCTGTGTTGCTCCAGACCCTTTTTGCAAAAAAGCTTTCAGCTGGGGCTAACTAAGTCTAACTGTATTACAGATAAGTTTTTCCCCTGAGTCCCTATCCAACTAGATGCTTTGACCTAAATGGTTTGAGTGTTGTTGGAGTTGCACTCATCAGGCAAATGGGATGCACTCCATCTCATTCCTGGCCTTGTGCTTTGTGATAGTGGACAGGCTTTGGTGAGTCAAGAGGTGAATTACTTGCAATAGGATTCATAGCCTCTGTGACCTACACAGTACTAAACATGGTTCATCCAGTTCAGTTTCTGGTCAATGATGGGCTCTGCACGATGATGTTAGTGAGGGATTCAGCTATGGCAATGCCACTAAATGTTGAGGGATAATGGTTAGATTCTCTGTTGGAAATCACCATTGTCTTGCACTTATGTGGTGTAAATGTTGCTTGCTACTTGTCAGCCCAAGCCTGGGCATTGTCCATATTTTGCTGCATTTTGGCATGAATTACCTCAGTAGCTGAGGAGTCATGAATGGTGCTAAACATTTGTGCAGCTATCAATGAGCATCCTCTCTCTGACATTTTGATGAAGGAAAGGTTATTGATGAAGCAGATGAGAATGGTTGGGCCTAGGACAAAACTCTGAGGAACTCCTGCAATTTCCTGAAGCTGAGATGACTCACCTCCAGCAATCACAGTCACCTACCAAAGTGCATCAGGGTAGTAGAACAGAATGCCACAGCTGCAGAAAAAGTGCAAAGGAGAAATCAGACATAACATTTGAGAGATGCATTCAAAAGTCTAATAACAGCGGGGAAGAAGCTGTCCTTGAATCTGACCCACAGCAATGGTATCTTCAATAAGCTTGTAAATGTAGTTTGGGGAATTTAGCCACACAGTCGTAAGTGTATAAGGAGTAAAGTAGAGGGCTGAGTATGCAGCCTTGCGGGGCACCGGTGCTGAGGATTATGGTGTCGTCTATTCTTACTAATTGCAGAATATAGCTCAGGAAGTTGAGGATCCAGTTACAAAGGGGGGAGAGCTGAAACTTAGATCTTGGAGTTTAGAAATGCTTTTGATTGGGGTTGAAGGCAGAGTTGTAGTTAATAAGTAGGCATTATGCAACAGCCCATTTACATTTTCTTAGCCTTTTGATTTAATTTAGAACTTTTTTAAAGTAAGTAATGCAGTGAGTAATAGTGTGACATGCAAAAAGTTTTTATTTGCTAATTTATTTATAATAATGTGGAATTTGTTTAATCTGTTCTTTCAGATTTGTCAGGAGAATATGACCACTAAACCAGTGTACAGATGTTGTTTCAGGTTGCCATGAGTTGTTAAATTCTCTGCCTTTGTCACTTATAAACAAATACTAAAACAACATGATCTTTTGATTTGTTAGTAAACCATCTGCATAACAAAATTGGTTTATAAATTAAAAGTAAATGGATGACCAGGTAACTAGTTAAACTATGATGTTGGTTGGGTTTGAAAGCTGACAAATGGGATTAGTCTCGACATTAATGATAAATTAGTTTCTGAGGGCGGTGCAGTAGAATCACAGAATCCCTACAGTGTGGAAAGAGGCCATTCAGCCCATCAGGTCTTCTCTGACCCTTCAAAGTGCATCCCATTCATTCCCAGTGTCCCACCTTATCCTAGTAACCTTTCATTTACCATGGTTAATCCACCTAGCCTGCACATCCCTGGACACCACCGGACAATTTAGCATGGCCATTTCACCTAAACTGCCCATCGTTGGACTGTGGGAGGAAACCAGAGCATCCAGAGGAAACCCACGCAGACACAAGGGGAATGTATACACTTCACATGACAGTCACTCAAGGCTGGAATTAAACCTGAGTCCCTGGCGCTTTGAGGCTACAGTACTAACCACTATACAACAAGAAAAAGGGAGATCATTAATGCAAGTTGCAAATTTGTGAAGTTGGATTCTAATTTTGAATTTATTAAGGTACAAAATTGTTTTTCAAGCATGCAAAGGTTGAATGCTTGTGTTAATATTTATCGACATTTCCCTCATCTCCAGAGATGGAAGTATGGCAATGCTTTATGGTTGGATCCAATGTGATGGGTGTCAATGTAATTACTATTAACTGCAGACATAAGTCAGGAGCCATGGAATACACCCCACTTGCCTGGAAAAGTGCAGTTCCAACAACTAAAGAAGCTTAATAACATCCAAGACAACGCAGCCTGTCTGTTTGGGACCACATTCTCAGACATTTGCTCTCTCGACTGATGACACACAGTGGCAACAGTTTCTTATTCATTTGTGAGATGTGGACATTGATGGGTGGCCAGCATTTATTATCTGCTTCTAATTTCCCTTGAGGTGGTGGTGGTAAGCTGCCTTCTTGCACCACTGCAGTCTGTGCTGGAGATTTGCCCACAATGGCAATAAGGAGGGAATTCAAGGATTTTGACCTAGCAATGCTGAAGGAACAGCAGTATATTTCCAAGTCAGGATGGTGAATCATCTGGAGGGGAACTTTGTGTAATGTGGTTCCCATGTATCTGCTTTCCTTGTTTTTCCAGGTGGAGGTGGCTGTAGGTTTGGAAGGTGCTTTCTAAGGATCTTTGAATTTCTGCAGTGCTTCTTGTAGTTGGTACATACAATTGCTACGATGGTCTGTAGTGGAGGGAATCATAGTTTCTGGATGTGGTGCCTATCAAGTGGACTGCTTTTTTTGGATGGTGTCCAATTTCTTGAGTGTTGTTGGAGCTGCACCCGTCCAGGCAGGTGGGGATTATTCCATCAGACTCCTGACTTGCACTTTGTTGAAGGTGGACAGGCTTTGGAGAGTCAGGAAATAAGTTACTCACTGCAATATTCTTAGCCTCTAACCTGCTCTTGTAATCACTATTCATATTGCTAGTATTGATTTCTGGTCAATGTTAACTCCCAGGATGGTAGTGAAGAATTCAGTGACACCACTGACAATCGAGGTAGTTAATTTGTCTCTTCTTGGAGATGGTCATCGTCTGGCATTTATGTTTCATGAATATTACTTGCCACTTTTCAGCTGAAGTGTTTCCTATCCTACAAGATGCAGTTGGGAAATTTCATCAAGAATTCTTAGATCACACCTTCCAAACCCACGGCCATTGCATCTGCGCCTGCTAGTCTCAATAATGAATATACAACCATCTGCAACATGTTCCCTTAAGCTGCACACTTGCAGCTACTAAGAACATCTGCGTACAGTGATCAGCATGCCGATGTCATTCACAGCATGCCGATGTCATTCACAGCATTGACTTCAAGCCTCTGATGTTATAGCCACACATGGACCATGGAAATCTGTACCGAATAAATAACTTAACGGGACCTACAACTATCCGTCCAAGGCACTCATCATCCTGACTTAATAATACATTGCCATTCCTTCACTGTCCATAACACCAGAAGGCATAGGAGCGGAATTAGGCCCATCGCCCCGGTCCAGCAGTCGAACTCAGCTGATATGTTTCTCAACCCCATTCTCCTGCCTGGACCCTGTAACCTTTTTATCCCCTTACTAATCAAGAACTTTTGTATCTGTCTTAAATACACTTAATAACTTCGCCCTCACAGCCCTCTGTGGCAATGAGTTCCAAAGATTAATTGCCCCCTGGCTGAAGAAATTCCTCCTCATCTCAATTCTAAAGGGCCATTCCTTCACCCTGTGACTGTGCCCTCAGCCCTAGTCCCCCTGTTAGTCCACTCATCCCTCTCAGTATTCTGCAATCAATCAGATTCCCTCCTTTATCCTTCTAAACTCCAAGTACAGACCTAGAGTCCTCAATCACAACTCATATCTGGGTCAAAATCCTGGAACACCCTCCCTGTCAGCACTGTGAACTTACTTGCACCATTGGGAGTGCAACAGTTCAGGAAGGCAGCTTGCCATCATTTCCTCCAAAAAAGAATTTCTAACTGATTATGTCCAGCTCAAACAGATGAGAATTTTTAAAATCAACATTTCTCACCTGCACCCATTATTGGTCTGTGAACATGGGTGATGGAGCAGCATGACTTCCTGTGAATTAGAACACTGACAGCAGAGTTTTGGGTAGTTTATTGTTCACGTGAGTGACCAAACAGGCATGCTTTTTAATAATTGCATCTAGAGATGATGAAGACCTGAATGAGGGTTCAGCAGATGAACTGAGTCAGTTGAAGTCATGCAGTGTAATATAGGTGAAAGTATATGGTTTTAAGGATGGCATGAGTGTAAGTCCTGGAGTTCATCTTGGAGTCAAGTGTGATATCAAGATTGAGACCAGACTCTCATCTTGGAATTATACCAAGCTGAGGGATGGGATTGGTAACTAGGGATTGGAGTTTGAAATAGGAATCGAAAACAATTACTTCCATCTCCCCAATGGTTGATTGGACAAAATTTCTACTCATCCAAAATTGATGTCAGCAATAGGCAGCTGATAACTTAGCAAAAGAAGAGAGGTTGAGTGAGATGGTGATAAAGTAAAACTGGGTGTCATTATCATACATATAAAAACTAACGTTGTACATTGATAAAGACAGCATTTAGATGATTATAATGGGAAATTTGGGTAGATCCTTTGGGGAAACCAGAGGTAACAATGCATGAACAAGAAGAGAAGCCTTTGCAAGTGAGTTTCTGGCTTTGTTTAGATGGAACCACATTTCAGCAGTTCCACCTAGCTGGACAACAAATGGAGAGGACTTGGAGGAGAATGCTGTGGTCGGTTGTGTAAAAGGCTACAGACAGGCCTGAGGAGGATGAGAAGTGCAAGTTTGCTTATGCCACAGACATTTTGGATGTCACAACAGGGGAGAGCATGATATGAGTTGTTTAAACTTCTGAATCTTTATTGTGTTGATTATAAAGTTACAGAATTTTCCTGTAGTACTTCAGATGTTGATGACTAATATAATGACTAATATCCTTGCTGACTATTGCTGTTTCTGCATAATTTTTATAACTGCAAAATTTCTCTTGTGTTTGCTGCCAAAAGCTACGCCCATAAGGGAAAACTCCCTGCAGGCTGAAATATGACACAGTATCCAGCATTTATGTCTAATTTGTTCACTGGAAATTGTGTGTGCGCACTCTCATCTCCTCCTAATCTTCAGATGATGGAAAAATAATCATTGTGTCACCTTGTGGTTAAACTGAATCTGGAGTTACAATAAGCATAAATTATATAGTGGCAAGAATTTTGTGTAAACAATTTCATTCACTTGCAGCTTAAAACTCTTTCTAGATATATCACAAGAAAGGATGTGAAATATTGCTTAATCCCTCTTTAAAACAGAATCTGGAACCACTAGCTGTACCTACAATATATATATATATATATATATATATATATAGAAATCTTTGCCAATACTTGTTGACATAAACAATGCAATTAACTGGCCCAAATGGACATTACTGTATTCCAATAGCGATATGTTTCTATTGCTTAAATGAGCCAGATTTCCGAGAAAGAGACAGAGATACTTGAAGACGTTTTCAAATTTCAATTGAGATTTATCCTCTCCAAATAAAAAACTGTACCCTCTCAAATTATTAACTAAACAGAAAAGATTGCTGTGAGAATAATTCTGGGTTTTTACTTTCAAATGAACATGTTGGGAGCTAGAATTTTTTGATGGACATTTCTTTGTTTTTGCTTCTTTTCACTTGAAGTCACTGATATATTGGTAGGCAAGTTGACCTGATTTGCTGTGTTGGGTACCACCAATCACTGGTGATTTCACTCACTGTGCAATGAGAAGGAGCTTCTCCTCTTTATCTGTTTCAAATGAAAGTTTGAAATCCAGGAACAGTTGCACTCTGAATTGCTCAACTCCTAACCTTTGTTTGTACAATGCCATTGACTGTTAAAATGTATTTTTCTACGTGGGACATGGATTGAATGTAATATTTGTACTGTATAAAAACATGTAACAGTTGTGTATGTGTAATAATCCTGTGATTGACAATCAGTGGCCTGTGGTTTCTTTTCCACTAAAATGCTCATTCAGGATTAATATGAGATAAATATGAATTGACAGAAACTGTTGTTGACCACACCACAGACAATCCCTCAGTCTCTGTAACATTGATCACTTTAATCACTGCTCATGTCGTGGTAGTACAATCTCTTTTCCTGTAATTGAGCTCCCCAGCACTCCAGAGACTTCTCCCAAGCACCTAACTATAGGCACATTGTCAGCTTTTATCAAAAAACTAGTTTCACTGAGCTACTACTGAATTTCACTAAACACCAGTATTTCTCCACTGCATCAAGCAAATACTGCTACAGATCTTCTCTATCCCACTCTTGGCTATCAGTAACTCCCTGGTTGTCTTTTTCAGCCCTAACCTTTTTCCATGGCACTTAACCACTAATCTCTGAGATGCCACCTGAGTTCTAACACTTTGCAAGTTTTAACAGCAGTAGCATTTGTGCTACTTGGAGCCACTTCTTTTGCTTCATTAGTCTTCCAAGTCTGAACTAAACTAATGAGGAGAAAGTGTGGAAAGCGCAGCAGGTCAGGCAGCATCCAGGGAGCAGGAGAATTGACGTTTCGGACATAAGCCCTTCTTCAGGACTGCGGAAAGTGTGTCCAGCAGGTTAAGATAAAAGGTAGGGAGGAGGGACTTGGGTGGAGGGGCATTGGAAATGCGATAGGTGGAAGGAGGTCAAGGTGAGGGTGATAGGCTGGAGTGTGGGTGGGCGCGGAGAGGCCAGGAAGAAGATTGCAGGTTAGGAAGGCAGTGCTGAGTTCGAGGGATTTGACTGAGACAAGGTGGGGGGAGGGGGAATGAGGAAACTGGAGAAATCTGAGTTCATCCGTTGTGGTTGGAAGGAGCTAACTAAACTAACGTCTCCCAGCACAAATGTACCCAGGTAAATTGAAACCAGAGATCCTTTTTCAGATGCACCCATGTCCACAATGATGTAGTCTGCTTCATGCTGTCCTTAATGTGGGATTACTGAATGTTTTTAAGATAATTTAGTTTTTGTCTGAACTTCCTTTGCTGCCAGATTTGCAGACACCGCATCTCTAGCTAAGTAATCGCACCTGCTCTTTTACAGCTCCATCTCTTCATTCTGATTCTACTAAACAAATCTAGGTAACCTTCTGAATTGCCATTGGTTTTATAATAATCACAATCAGTAAAGCCCAACATTTCAAATACCTTAACCTTGCGAGCTGTTAACCTCTTAAATCAACATGATCCCAGCCTTTAATGTGTACATTTTGTTCCATTTCTACTTTGGGTTTTAATTTAAGCATTTAAAGTTTATACTTGAAAACACATAAACTAGATAATCACAACACATTACAGTACTTTTAAAAAATTATTTATTTCATCATTTTTAGTTTTGGCTTGGGAAAATTATGATTCAAATATAGCTGACTTTTACCAATCAAACACAAACTTCATAGCAACTACTGGATTGTACTGGTAGATATTGCACTCGAATTGTCATGATTCAATCAAATGTGGAGCAATCTGCAGTGATACTGCATGAAAGGATAATATTGCGATTTTAATGCTTGAAGGGAACAGGAAAATTCTTCAAGCAAGTGACACAGTACTGGTCCCAATTCTCCATATAGTACTAGCAGTAGCATAGGTGATTAACCGAATATTATCTTTTAGCCTACCATTTTGTGGACACTGACATTGGCCTGATGCTTCTATTAATAGTTAGTGACTATAACACTTAAACATTTTCAATGGGAAAATATAATTCAGTGTTTTTCAAATCCTTTAAAAGATATATGTGCAGGATGCCTAAAGAATTGAAATTGTATTTTTTACTTGCTGTACTGCAGTATGCTTTTACATTTGGTTATTTGAGAGAAAACGCTTAATATTACATATAATTATAAATACTTGTATAAGAGATTTTTTTACAAGATGGAGATTTGTAGTATATTAGCCTCATTTTTCATCTACAAATCTGGTTTAATAGCCTGATTCTGATTTTTGTGATCAGCGGTGTGCCACAAGGATCGGTGCTGGGTCCACTGCTGGCTGTTATTTATATAAATGATTTGGATGTGAATGTAGAAGGAATGGTTAGTAAGTTTGTAGATGACACCAAAATTGGTGGTCTGGTGGCCAGTGATAAAGGTTACCTCTGAATGCAACGGGACCTTGATCAGATGAGCAAATGGGCTGAGGATTGGCAAATGGAATTTAAATAAATGTGAGGTATTGCATTTTGGTAGGGCAAATCAGAGTCAAAAACTAGAGGGCATAGGTTTTAAGGTGAGCGGGGAAAGATATAAAAGGAACCTAAGGGGCAACTTTTTCATGCAGAAGGTGGTGCGTGTATGGAATGAGCTGCCAGAGGAAGTGGTGGAGGCTGGTACAATTACAACATTTACAAGGCATCTGGATGGGTATCTGAATAGGAAGGGTTTAGAGGGATAGGGGCCAAAGGATACCATGAGGACATAGACAGACTGATGAAATGGGCAGATGTGTCAGATGAACTTTAAATGCAGATAATGTTAAATGATGGATTTGGTAGCAAGAATGTGGAGAAGCAATGAAAGAATAAAAGGTACAATTCTAAAGGAGATTCAAGGGCAAAGAGACCTGATGGTGTATATGTAAAAATCATTGAAGATGTCAGGCAGGTTCAAGATGTGGTTGAAAAGCCATACAGAATCCAGGACTTCAAAGGTTGAGGCATTGTGTCTAAAAGCAAAGAACCATTATGAAAGGTTTGGCCTCAGTTGACGTATCCTGTCTAATTCTGGGCACGGCATCTCAGGTGGATATGATGGCTTTAGAACAGGTGCAGAAAAGATGGCCAAAAGACTTAGGCTGGACAAGTTGGAATTGTTTCTCCTTGGAGGACAGTAGGTATATAAAACCATGAATTAAGACAGACTAGGTTGAAATAAACTATTGCCTTTGACAGAGAATTCCAGAAGTATAGAATACAGAATTGGGGTGATTTAAAAAAAGAGCCTAAGAGAACATGATAAAACCTATTTATTTTTATGCAATATATAGTTACAATCTGGAATGCACTTTTGAGAGGGTGTTGGAGGCAGATTCCATAGTGGATTTCAAAGGGAATTAATAAGCACCTTAAAACATCAGTAGTTATATGGAAAGTGCAGAGAAATAGTACTAGTTGAATTTTTCTTACAGAGAAAATGAAACTGATTGAATGACATCTTTCTGTAATGTAACCATCTGTTATGTAAGAAGCTTTAAACCAATAAATATTCTCACTGTATATGAATGGTAGTTGTTATTGAAAGTGCCATTTGTAGAATTGTCTGCCAACAGTTCTGTTATGAAGAATTGTCTTCTCATATATCCAGGGTGAAATTGAGTTGGTGAAAGATTACTTATCTATGCTCATTAACCAGTTTGAAGGTGAGGAGAGACAATCCCAAAGAATGCCATTGCTTGCTAAGATGCTTGATATTTGGATGAAATCTCACACTAAGTTTGAAAACCATATTTGTGAGACCAAAAAGCATTTGTGTGAAGTGGAAGAGGGAAGGAGGTAAAGAGAGTGTTTGTTTAGTCTATTTTTTCCTCAGTCTTTGTATTTGTATAAAAATGTAAACAAGTTATTTGCATGTGGGCTTTAATACACCCTCAGTATAGGTAAGGCAGCTACAGAATTTGTTTTTAAAATTCATTTGTGGGATGTGAAGCTCGCTAGCTGGCCAGCATTTATTGTCTGTTCCCTAGGTGCACTTGTTAAAGAAACTGGAATATGTATTTTCTACTTTAAAATTCCTCAAAGCCATCCTATGTTTTCCCAACTCTACTCTTACACTGTCTTGTGATCATAATACATAAAAGGTATTTTTTGAATAGTGATCTGTCACCTTTTATAATCTTTTTAATCTGATTTATTGGAAACTGTAGCATTGTGTACTGGTTTTGTCTACTGATCTACTGAGCAATGCACTTGTCATCAAAGGAATGCAACAAAGATTCACCAGACTAATCCATTAGATGGCAGATTTGTATTCTGCCAAGATATTAAGGAAACTGGGCCCTTGTTTCTAGAGTTTTAAGAATGAGAGATGACCTCATTGAAACTTAGAAAATTCTTATAAGGCGTGATACAGTGGATAAAGACATAATGTTTTTACTTATCTGATAAGTTTACGACAAGGGGGTGTGAAATGAGGAGGAATTTCTTCAGTCAGATGGTTGTGAATCTTTGGAATTTTCTACCTCAGAGAACTGTGAAAGTTCAATTATTTAGAATGTTCAAGACAGATTTTATTGATAAGGAATTTTGTTTTGGAATCCAGTGTTTTATGCTCCTCGTGTTTTTCTTTTAATTTCTCTGTTATAGATGTGTCCATTTGTACAGGAGTTTTTTTCGCTGTCATTGTGCACATGTAAACGTTTGGTGTGTCAAAACAAAAAAAAAAATTGGGAGCCCAGATGATCCAGAAGACCCTTTCCTTTCAGGCTTTGAGTTTCCTAAAATATCAGCTACTGGAGGAGGAGGATGAAGTTGTGGATGGGGAGGGCAAATGAAGGAAAATTGTTCAATTGTTGTTAGCTTCCTTGGCACATGCCTGATAATGAATCTCTTGTTTCTTAATACCCTGTAATAAAGGTGCGGAACAAGCATCCAAATGCTTGCTTCTTAAGTACTGTACTTGGGTTTCTAATCTGCTTTACCTTCAAGGGGTTCCTGAAAACCAAAAATCCAAATTTAGCCATTGAGAAATATTTAAAAAAAAGTCCTTGTAAAATATACAGTTTGTCTGCCCAACAAGGGTCAAAATGTATTGGTGCTTTGTGTTTTAATTTCCATTTATGTTATGGCATGCTCCATCTTTCTCCCCCTCCCTATTTCCTTGTCAGTTCCCAGTGCTATTTTCTTAGTACAGATTGTTGCACACTTTAAACACCTAGCTTATACTTGTGTCTACCATCATCAGATGTACTCAGTGAAGTGAATGTTTGGTGTAGTTTTGCCTTCTCTCTCGTGCTGTCCTCTCCCATTTTAATTGGTAAAATGCTGCAGTGAGACTCAGCAAATCCTGACGATAGTGTGCGTGATGCTTGCATACAATTTTCAAATTTCAATGGGAAGAGATACGCTGTTCAAACCCCTCCATCGATGTCTCTGGCAATTACCCTGTGATGCCCTGAACAACTGGGATTCCCCAGAAGTTTACAGTTGTTAATCACAGGCATAGGCCCTGCGTTGGAGATAATTAACAGCAGAATCAGTACTGGGAAAAACCTCAGTGCTGAAAGTAAACTTGTTGAACAATTTCCATCCTACTGTGCTTCCTTTCACCCCACTTCTCCAATCTCTAGTGGACCTCAAAGGGATGTTCCTGCTGATATCAGATTTGGCAATTAATGCTTCCACACCTAATTATTAGCCCTTATAGCTCTCTTTGTGAATGAATACATCCTGCAGCTGGCTCAGGAATAAGGCTGCAGTTGAATCACAGTCAACAGTGTGCACTTTGTTTTCACAATTCAGTAAGGTATCTTCACTGTTGTTTCAGGTCAGTGACGTTATGTCAGAACTGGGAAAATAGAGATGTTTAAAACTTTCAACAACAAGTACAAAGGTAAAGAAAGTTGGGAAAGAGTGTAAAGTGCACAAGGAACAGTCCATGATATGGTTGGTGGTAGTGATGTTGGGATGACAGTACAGGCCAAAAAGGGCTATATAGTATTCTGTTTAGTTTAGAAGGCTTGAGACCAAGCCATTTGTAGATTGTCCTTTTTTTTGGATTATAGATTAACGTTAGAAAGCCTATCCTCAATATTAATTCCTACCTACGTTGTTCTTAAGCTATCCAACTAAAATTTCCAGATTTTGGATTTCTAACTGAAAGTTGTTAGTGGAATACTGTAATGGGAATGGTTAAAATGAGTAGAGTTTATGATTTGAAATTCTTGGACTCAGAGTCTGAAAGTGTATTAGATTTCTAATTTTTCCAAGTTCTGGTGAAAGGTAATTGACTTGTAATGTTACTTCTGTTTCTTCATGTGCAGATGCTGGCCAGACCAGCTAAGTATTTTCACTATTTTCACTATTTTCTATTTGTGCTTCACATTTCTAAAATCTGCCTGTAGTTTTGCATTTTCTGACCCAGAGATATGCTTGAAGTTCTGATGGTTAATTTTAACCCCCTTTTGGATGGGTAAGATGGTTGGGAAGGAGAATGATGGGAGAAAGGAGGGTTAAATTGTTAAAACTGGGAAATCCAGCCTACTATCAATACCTGGAGAAAGTGAGGACTGGAGATCAGAGTTGCGAGTGTGGTACTGGAAAACCACAGCAGGTCAGGCATCCGGCGTTTTGGGCGTAAGCCCTTCATCAGGAGTGAATTCCTGATGAAGGGCTTATGCCCAAAATGTCAATTCTCCTGCTTCTCGGATACTACTAGATATGCTGTGCTTTTCCAGCACCACACTCTCAACTACCGTTGACACCCTTCTAGCTCAAAATTCACGCTTTTGTGGGAGAGGTCCATAGTTATAATATTTAAGTAAGGCTCCATGCCTCAGACTTCATTAAACATTTGAACTTAATTCCTCCAGTACAGGTTCCCCGGGCCCCAGGAACTCAGGAAATCTGGCTGCAAAACAAAACAAGATCTACCAGATTCAGTAGATGGTGTTTTGCTAGTAATACTGGTGGGCCAAGAGCAGCAGGAGAGATTTTCCCTTGCTCCCTTAGTAAGCCTGCTAAACTTTCCACCTCCAAGTACTTGGTCTCCTCTCCCCACCAAACTCCATTTCCCAATCACACATTCTGTCTCCCATCTTGCCTTCCAGCATGTCCTGAGCACCCTTCCCACCAGCTGTGTTGTGTATATCCCATGAATGCCAATTAAAATGGGCTCTGAAAATCACTTTGGGGTGTAGGTTTTTGCTAAATCCAGCATCTGGGAAGTTAGACTTATGGAAGAATTACTTCAAAACCCATTGAAAGTTTAAGGTGATCTCTAAGGGAAAGTAAAAACTTTCATATGGTTTAGTGACCAATATTTGTTCAATTAACAAAAATTCTAGTTGCAAATTGGAGTTGAGTTGATTAATAACTTGCAAGATAAACTGTTACACAAGTGTTTGGAATATTTTAAATTCAGTTTTGTTAAAAGGGATGAAGTTTACGTTAGGTGATACCATACTTGGTTAAAATATAAAATGTAAACCTTTATGAAATGTCGTTTAAAATTAGATGAATCAGGAAGTAAGAATAACATGCCATACTCTTCTAAAGCCTTGTTCAATAGTGTTTTTCTTAATTAAAATTTATTAAAAAAAATTGTTTAACACAATCAAATGTTTGGAGCTAATTCAAGGAGAGCTGTTGTTGGAAAGTTGTTTCAGCACTACCAAACTCATTAACTTGGAAGAAGAAGTGAGGAACCTCAGCACATATACATGGTGAAACAATATCTTCTGGTGGTCAGTACTTTTGCAGAGTTTAAGAAGGTGGTCAGGTAGTGATCTGCAAATGTTTCAGATGGCTAAGTGTGCTTTATTTGGCACAATCTTTGTTGAGAGAATGAGGTGTGCAAGGGAAAGGTATTAGGATGAAAGGTCTTAACCTGAAACATTGACTGCCCTGCTCCTCTGCTGCTTGACCTGCTGTGCTTTTTCCAGCTTCACACTTTATCGACTCTGACTTTTTAGCAGCTGTAATCCTCACTATCTACAAAGGTAAAGTATCAACTGGCTATTTCCAGTTATGTATAGTTTGGCTCCCTTCACACCAATAAAGCATAAAATAATCACAAACACTCTGGAACAGTTTTTGATAAACAACTGGAAACCGCTAACAAAAATTGCTTCTTTCTTCTGTAAAGCATTTTCATGCGCGATTGGGGCTGCTCTCATTAGAGAGAAGCGGCTGGTGGTGATTTAGCCTGAGGGTCACCAGACCTCAGGTGAGGGAAGAGGTTGAGAAGGAGAGACTTTCATTGTAACCTCAAACCCGTGATGTGAATTGAACCCACACTGTTGGCATCACACTGTTCTGACAAGACCGTTGACCATATATTTTGGTTTGACATGTTTTGTGTATGTTCTGTTCCTGTTAATGGATTCAAACCTGTAAAAGAATTAATTGCTTCGTTATTGTTCCCCTGGTCTTTTCAATTGTCGTACAGTCTCTCCTTCCCTACATCCAGTCAGCCCTCAAACTGAACGGGTGGGAAACAGAAATTAAATAAAATAGCAATGAGATTTCGTAGTTAATTTCAAAAGGATCTCCCAAGTTCCTCAAATGTTCAGATTTCTTAGCTAACTTAACCACACGCTTTCACATGTTCCTTTAAGTATAGGGACTGATGTCTACGGAAGATTAGCTTTATATCAGATCTTTACTATATTCTAATAAGTGAATTATAATGTGTGTCTATATGGAAAAGAATTATAATATTATTTTTCTCCTTACGTTAATGTAGAGTGAAGAAAGCCCAAGCCCTAAACGTCAACGCCTCTCCCAGTCGTATTTTGAATATACAGCAGTATCTCCTGCCCCGTCACCACCAATGCGACCATGGGAAATGACATCTAATAGGCGACCTCCCTCAGCTCGACCAAATCAACACCATTTCTCAGGGGAAAGGTGCAATACACCTGCACGAAACAGAAGAAGGTAAATTACAGTAAATCAAATGCTGATTGAGGAGGTTTCTTATTATCAGGACGGCAATGGCCTAATGGAATTATCGAATCAAAAAACTCAAGTAATGTTCTGGGGTCCCAGGTTCAAATCCTACCGTGTTGGATGTTAGAATTTGAATTCGATATATATCTGGAAATATGAGTGTAACCGTGACTATGAAATCTCTGTTGATTGTCAGAAAAACCCATTCGGTTCATTAGTGTCCTTCAGGAAAAGAAATCTGTTTTTCTTAGTCTGGCCTCTAGGTAACTCCAGACCCACAACAATATGGCCTGGCAAGGCACTCAAGAGGGCAGCTCACATCACCACCTTCACAGCAATTAGGGATGGATAATATAAAGTCAGCGAGTGGTTTAAAGAAAACCTTCATAGTACTTGTTCTGTAATATATTTCATAGAATTATACCTGTTTGGAATAATGTTTAAAAATGAAGTTAGCATTTCAGCACTGAGGTGCTTTTTTTAAAATAAAACATTTTTATAATTTTTCATGGAAAGAATGCTGCCAGTGAAAATTGGTGCTTCAATACAATTCACTCATTCTTTTTCGTGCTGTTCATTCTCTGAGAAGAGTCTGATGTCTGTTTTTTGAAACAGAAGGGAAAAAAAGATTCTACAAGAGAATGTTTTCTGATGTTAAAAGAACTGTATGGAACCATAGGGGACGTGAATGTTTTTCAATGTACACTCTTTCAAAGCTTAAAATATCTCTAGTGCCATTCTTCGAGCACTGTTTAACTAATTTCAGATCCATGGATTAACTACTTTATCACAACAGTGCATGGAGAAACCTAATGCTAATGTACTGCCAAATGTGTTAATGGAAATGAAGAGGAATGGTATACACCTAATGATTTGAGTACTGCAATAGTGGAAGACTCCACAAAGAAGCTATATAATGTGATATGGGTGTTCTTGTGCATGAAACACAAATGATTAGTATATAGATGCGGCAAGTAGTTAAGGCAACTCAAATTTTTTTTGTCATTTTATAACTCGGGTTGGATTTTAAAACTAGGAAACTTTACATGCTCTTGGTGATGCAGGATGTGGCGTTCTGTGTACAGTTTGGTCCCTATTTAAGAAAGGATATACTAGCATTGGAGGAAGTTCAGAAGAGATTCACTAGGCTGATTCCTGGGTTGAAGGATATCACGAAAAGCTAAACGGTTATAATCAATGAATGAATAGCGTTTCAAAGAATGAGGGGTGACCTTCTTAAAATGTGCAAGATTCTGATGGGAGTGGGCAGGGTAAACATTCAGTAGGTGTCTCCAGTAATGGAAGGATTTCGAGCTACAGGACATAGTTACAAAGTAAGGGGACACTCACTTAAAACTGAGATGCAAAGGTATTTCTTCTCCCAAAAGGTGATAAATGTAGAATTCTCGACCCCAGAGAGTTGTGAAGGTTAGATGATTAGAATATTTAAGGAGGAGGACGATAGAATTTTTGAAATATAAAGGAGTTGAGGCCTTTGCAGAGCTGCCATGAAATAGGTGTTGAGATCTAGGGCAAATCACCAAGGTTCTTATGAAATGGCAGTGCAAGTTTAAGAGCCCTGAATGGCCTTCTCCTATTTCTGATGTTCATTTACATCATTTAAATGTTCATTTAAATTGTGTCAGAGATAAAACATTTAATTTCCCAAATGTGATGTGGATTGTTATTCCATCATAATGCAACATACATTTAGTTAAGTTATATGTTTCATCGTGTGGTTTGCTTCATGAAAGGAATGTGAGAAGTATTTTCTTGAGCTAACCATTCTTCACAAGGTAAATCATATGATGAAGCAAATGCTGTTTCCTATTTCAGCTAAAAATATATAACTTATTTTAATAACATGATTAAAATAATGCATTTCCATATGCAGGATATAAGTTATTGTCTTTGCTAATTGTAGAAGTCAAAGGAATAGAATAAAAAAATGCAAAGTGGTGAAACATCAGCTCAGTTTACGTCAACGTTTGCTAAAATGAAAAATACTCGGATCTCAGCCGTGATGGTGATATATAGTATGCAGTAAGTGTTTATTGAGTTTCCAAGACTAATTGTTGCTGCAAATGCTTTTGAGATTTTAACATTGTACAGTATCTATACTGTGTACCAACAGTTCCCGTAATTGTTTTTTTTCATTAGAACATATCAAACATTACATTATCAATTTTGTAATGTAAGGCATATTTTGCATGTGTTGGGTATTGCAGTAGTGGGTTTTGGTCTGCGTATCTGCAAGAGTTTAAAAATTATTTTGTAAGTATTTCTGTAGCCATGGTGATTTTTAAAAACAATATAGGAGAGTGTTCTTAATCACTAATGAAATTTTGGTTTCATTTAGAAGAGGTTATACGGTGAAGAATGTAAGTAGTTTGCATTGGACTTTGATTTTCAAAGATCAATGATTGATTTTCTTTTTCAGTGGAATGCAGGAAACATCACAGCTTGAAAAAGGCGTTTTGGTTTCAGTTCAGTAATTTTGCAAAAGTCATGGCTGAAGCTGGATGTGAAAAACATTTGTTTCTAAAGAAGGGAGATAGTTTAAAACTGTTAAGAAATTGACTACCTCCCATGTAAGAGTTTAGTTTTAGACCAGGAATGTTTGGTTACTACCTTGATGGAGATATTAAAATCCCAATATTGTGTGAAAACAGGCCCTTCAGCCCAGCAAGTCCCTTCCGAAGAGTAACCCACCCAGACCCATTCACCTACCCTATTATCCAATATTTACTCCTGACTAATGCATCTAACCAACACATTCCCGAACACAATGAGCAATTTAGCACAGTCAATTCACCAAACCTGCACATCTTTGGAGCAAATCTTTCCTCCGGAGCACCCGGAAGAAACCTATGCAGACACTGGGAGAATGTGCAAACTCGACACAGACAGTCACCCGAGGCTGGAATCGAACCCGGGTCCCTGGCGCTGTGAGGCAGCAGTTCTAACCACTGAGCCACCGTGCCATCCTGAGAAAGTCTACGCTTGGTTGTTCCAGGAACATGCTATCAGATTCTCAAGGCACGGAATTGAAGCCACAGTTAAATTAAATCCTATGGCTTTGAATTCTCTCTATTATGCGTACTATACAGGCATGTTCTGGGATTAATGGGTATGTATTATACCATGTGTTTCAAAATCTTTAAATTTGTATTAACACGAAAGAACTTGGTTTATTTGATCATGATTTTGTGTGACTAAGTTCTGTCTTACTGCTAAGATCAAATCTGCTGCATTGTGTGCTTGTGTTTCAATGAAAAACTACCTTGTTAAAACCAAAAGAAAAAGAAAATGTGATCTATGAAGCCAAATTTCATCAGGATCTGACTTGTCCAGTTGTAACATCACCTGTGCGCATTGCAAACATTCACTTAAAATAATGCACATATGATAAATCACAGGTTGAAATCTATGAAGTGGCTTATCTGGAAAGTGAAGATGTAATCAAAAACAGGTATTGTTCAACTATGTTCTATATTTTATACAATTAATATTCTGATCTACTTTTGCACAGTCCTCCTGTTAGGCGTCAAAGAGGAAGACGAGAAAGACTGACTAGACATAATTCTGTGAACCAAGATGAAAACTACCACCATCATCCTTACGGACAGCAGCCGGCTGCAGAGGAGCCCAGAGCATTTCACCCTCCGAACGTATCTCCACGCATGCTCCACCCTGCTGCACACCCTCCACAACAGAATGCAGTGGTGGTTGACATCCATGAACAGGTAGGTAAATTGATTTGGATGCACTACTTGAATGTGTGCCTTGTTTCTTGGTTATTGATAATAATGAGCTTTCACTTTGTATAAGCCTCTTAATGTGTGTCACTTCAGCCACAAATAATCCTTTTCATAGCTTGTATTCAGCTGTCAAGTAGAATATAACTGGAATATAGCTGAGCAAGTATTTTTGAAATGGGATGTTTGTATTGACAACAACTTTTGCGTAGATTTGGAAATCATAAATAGTCATTCGTTCTTACAAAATTGTAAGCTGCCTTGGCAATCGTGACCTTGACAAGTATTAAACCAGTTTACCCATTTGTATGCCCCCTGTGTATATCTGTCAATAAAGATCTGAATACAGTGTACAACCTTACAATAATGTCTGAAATACACCTGAAACCTATATGGTCCTATCAGCAGTCACACAGATGATTCACCAATGTTTGCGTTTGTGAAGATGTAATATATGCACAATATCAAAACTTGCAAATTACGGAATGAGAGGAATTAGATTAGATTAGATTAGATTACTTACAGTGTGGAAACAGGCCCTTCGGCCCAACAAGTCCACACTGACCTGTCGAAGCGCAACCCACCTAGACCCATTTCCCTACACCTAACACTACGGGCAATTTCTCATGGCCAATTCACCTGACCTGCAGATTTTTGAACTGTGGGAGGAAACCGGAGCACCCGGAGGAAACCCACGCAGATACGGGGAGAATGTGCAAACTCCACACAGTCAGTCACCTGAGGCGGGAATTGAACCCGGGTCTCTGGCGCTGTGAAGCAGCAGTGCTAACCACCGTGCCAGTGGCTATGTCTCTTGACTACCACCCTTGTGTGAAATCCTCTAGTGGGTAAAAATGTTCTGAACTGGGGATTTTTCTCATATAGTGCCATTCTTTTGCCTTTGTAACGAAGCATACATACTCATGATGTTGACTGGCCCTCTTGAGAGGTAGACCGTGATGTGTGGTTGAGGAGGGAATGGGGAGGATGGAAGCTATCATCAACATTAATGAGTTTCACAGACCAAAACCTACATTTTGTTCACTAATTTCCCTGACCCTTTCCCATGAAAGATTATTGTATCATTCTTTTCTTTCACTAATCTATTAACAGTGAATCCTGTCTCCAGCCAGGATGCTATTTGATAATTCAGCCTATCTAATTCCATGTTTTATAAGGGAACTAGATGTAATACATCCAAATGTGCAGATCTGAATGGCAGTGGAAAAGGGAAGGTGCAACAAAGCCTGGGTGTCCTCGTACACCTGTTACTGAAAATAAGCAGGAATCTGCAGCAGGCGGTGAAGAAGGTGCATAGTATGTTGGCGTTCATAGCAAGAGTATTTGAGTACTGAAGAGGGATGTCTGCTCCAATTGTATGGAGCTGCAGTGAGACTGCACTTGAAATATTATTTGCAAATTTGATCTCCTTATCAAAAGAAGAATATTCTGGTTATAGAGTCATAGAGGTGTACAGCAAGGAAACAGACCCCTCTGTCCATCTTGTCAATGCTAACCAGGTATCTTAAATAAAGCTAGTCCCATTTGCCAGCATTTGGCCCATATCCCTCAAAACCCTTCTTAATCACATACCCATCCAGATGCCTCTTATAGTCCAACAGGTTAATTATGAGGCACTAGCTTTCGAAGTGCTGCTGCTTCTTCAGGTGGTTGTGAAGCAGGATCGTAAGACACAAAATTTAGAGCAATATTCGGTGTTATGTGATTTTTAACTTTGTCCACCCCAATCCAAGACCAGCTCCTCCAAATCACTCTTAAATGTAGTAAATGTACCAGCCTCCACCATTCTAAAATTCAACAGGACTAGACAGGGTAAAAGCAGAAGGACGTGCCTGATGACCTCGGAGTTCAGAATCTGGGGTCATAGTTCAAGGATATGGGGTAAGCCATTTAGGATGAGATGAGAAATTTCTTCACCCAGCGAGTGTGAGCCAGTGGAATTCTCTGCCACAGAAAATGGTTGAGGCCAAAACATTATATGTTTTTAAGGAAATGCAGTAAAAATAGTTCTTAGCGTTTAAGGGATCAAAGAGTATAGAAAGAAAGCTGGATCAGGGTGTTGAGTTGGATGCTCAACCATTATCATAGTCAATGGTGGACCAGTCTCAAAGGCTGAAGAGCCTATAATACTCCTTTCCTATTTTCTTTGTTTATATGTTGATCCTAATTGTCTTGCACATTGTTATCAGCTGACAGGACTGTGTATGGTTATGCCAGCTTACTAATCAAAGAGCTTGCATCTTCCTTATTTTATGATTTGTTTGGCAGTGTGATGGTTTCTGTCGGCTTTTTGAGCAGAGAAGTTAATGAACGTAGGAATCAGTCGTAGGAAAATGACATTTTGCTCATCATGTTTGTTACACCATTCAATAAGTTCATTGCTAATCTGGCCCAGTTGTCTCAGCTGCAGTCCATAACCCATAACCCCGAAGTCTATCAAAAATCTAACTCTACCTTCAATAAATTTAAAGATTCAGTTGCCGATATTTTTTGGTGAAGAGAATTCCACATGCCAGCAACTCTGAGAAAAACTATCTCCTCATCTCTGTCTTACCCTTAAGTTATGTCCCCTCATTTTAGTCTCCCCCTGTAAGAAAACATTATACCAGTACCAATCTGATCAATCCCCCTCAGGATCTTGTATGTTTAAATAAGATTACTTTTTATTTAGATTTAACCATTCTTATGATGACACTGGCCTGGATGAACAGTTTAAGTGAACCTGCTCTGAACTTCTTTTGACGCAGTTTTTCTTTCAAATAAGGAAATTAAAACTGTACACAGGACTTCTGTTCTCAGCATAATCCTGTACAGTTGCAGTAAAACTTTGCTACTTTTATGTTGCAATTCCCTTGCAATAAGCAACTAAACTCCATTTGCTGTCCTAATCACTTGCTGCATTTGCATACTAACTGTGATTCATGTATCAGGGCACCCAACTCCCACTGTAATGCCAACTTCTGCAGTCCCTCTTCATTTAATTGATATATTGCTTTTATATTCTTCATACTAAAATGGATAAATTGACATTTCACACTTTTTACTGCACCTGCCAAATATTGACCCAGCCAATTAACCTGTCTAAATACCTTTGGAGGCTATACCTCCACTTGACCACTTACTTCCCTATTTATCTTGGTGGTTTTGGCAAATTTAGTTACTGTACATTTGGTCCTTTGATCATTGATATAGTTTTATTCATTGGTGGGACATGGACATTTGGTAGTCAGCCAGCATTAACTGCCAGTCCCCAGTTGCCCTTGAGAAGGTGATAGTGAGCTGCCTTCTTGAACAGCTGCAGTCCACATGCTGTACGTTGATCCCTTAGGTAAGGAATTCCAGGTTTTTGATCTAGTGACCATGAAGGAATGGTGATATATTTCCAAGTCAGGATGGTGAGTGGCTTGGAAGGGAATTTGCAGGTGGTGGTCTTCTCATGAATCTGCTGCCCTTGTCCTTTTAGATAGGAGTGGTTATGGTTTGGGAGGTACTGTCTAAGGGTCTTCGGTGAATTTCTGCAGTGTATCTTGTAGCTAGTACACACTGCTGCTACCGAGTGTTGGTTTGGAAGGAATGGATGTAGTGCCAGTCAAGTGGGCTACTTTGGCTGAGTGTTGTTGAAACTGCACCCATCCAGGAAAGTGAGGAATATTCCATCACATTCCTGACTTGTGCCTTGTAGATGGTGGACAGGCTTTGGGGAGTCAGGAGATGAATTACTCACCACAGTATTCCTAGTCTCTGACTTGTTGTAACCACTGTATTGATGTGGTGAGTTCAGTCAAATTTCTGGTCAATGGTAACCCCCAAGGATGTTCATAGTAGGGGAATTCAGTGGTGGTGACAGCATTGAACTTAAGAGACAGTGGTTAGATCATCTCTTATTGGAGATGGTCATTGCCTGGTATTTGTGTGGTGTGAATTTTACTTGCCATGTGTCAGCCCAAGCCTGGATATTGTCTAGATCTTGTTGCATTTGAACATTGTCTGCTTCAGTATCTGAGGAGTCTTGAATGGTGATAAACACTGTGCAATCAATTCCCACTTCTGTTCTTATGATGGAGGGAAGGTCATTGATGAAGCAGCTGAAGATAGTTGGGTCTAGGATACTACCCTGAGGAACTCCTGCAGAGATGTCCTTGAGCTGAGACGACTGAGCTCAGACAACCGCAACTATCTTCCTAATGACACTAATCAATGGAGAGCTTCCCCCTGATGCCCATGCATTCCAGTTTGCTAGGGCTTCTTCATGCCACTTTTGTTTGAATGTGGCCTTGATATCAAAGGCTGTCACTTTTGCCTCACTTCTGGAATTCAGCTCATTTGTTCATGTTTGAGCCAGAGCTGTAATGTGGTCCTGTCAGAACCCAACTGGGTATCAGTGAGCAGGTTATTGCAGAGCATCTGCTGCTGGATGACACTTGCATTACTTTACTGATGATTGAGAGTTGACTGATGGGGTGATAATTGGCTGGGTTGGATTTATCCTGTTTTTGTGTACGGGACATATCTGACAATTTTCCACATTGTTGAATAATTGGACTGGAACAGCTTTGTTAGGGGAGCGACAAGTTTTGGTGCACAGGTCTTTGCAGGAATGTTGTCAGAGCCCATAGCCTTTCCAGTGCCTCTGACCATTTCTTGATATCATGTGAAGTGAATTGAATTGACTGAAGATTGGTATCTGTAATGCTGGGGACCACTGAAGGAGGTTGAGATGGATCATCTACTCAACACTTCTGGCTAAAGATTGCTGCGAATGTTTCAGCCGTATCTTTTGCACTGATCTGTTGGGCTCTTGCATCATTTAAGGATGGGCATATTTGTGGAGCTGTTTCCTCCACTTGTTTAATTGTCCACTACTGTCCAGGACTACACATCTTAGATCTGCTCTGTTGCTTGTGGGATCACTTAGCTCTATCATTTGCTGCTTATGTTGTTTGGCGTGCAAGAAGTCTAGTTTGGTAGCTTGAGGTATGTCTGGTGCTGCTTCTGGCATGCCCTCCTAGAGTCTCTACTGAATAAGAATTGTTCTTCTGGCTTGATGGTAGTGGGTTGAGTGGGGGATATACTGGGAAATGAGGATGTAGATTGTGCTGGAGTACAGTTCTGCTGTTGATGGTCCATAGATGCCTAGTCTTGAATTGCTAGATCTGTTTGAAGTCTGTCCTGTTTAGCACAGTGATAGTGCTATGCATGATGATGGAGGGTATTCTCAGTGTGAAGGTGGGACCTCAGCTCCACAAGAACGATGTGGTGGTCACTGTTACTGATGCTGTGATGGACAGATGCATCAGTAGCCAGCAGATTGGTAAGGATGAGATTTAACATGTTTTTCTTTTTTGTTGGTTCCCTCACCACCTGCCATAGACCCAGTCCAGCAGTTACGTCCTTTAGGATCCGACTAGTTCTATTGGTAGTGCTGCTGCCAAGTCATTCTTGATGGTGGACATTGAAATCCTCCACCCAGAGTGCATTTTGCCACCCTTCATGCTTCCTCCAAGTGTTGCTCAACATAGAGGAACACTGATTCATCAGCCAAGGGAAGATAGTATGCGGTAATCAGCAGGAGGTTTCCTTGCCCCATGTTTAACCTAAAATTATAAGACTTCATGGGATTCAGAGTCAATGTTGATGATTATATACCACTGTGTCATTACTCGTGGTGCATCTGTCCTGCTGGTGGATCAGGATGCATTCAGGGATGGTAATGGTCATGTTTGAGGCATTGTCTGTAAGGTATGTTGCTTGACTGGTCTTTGAGACAGCTCTCCCAATCTTGATGACAGGTGGTCATTACTGTGTCATTTTTTTGCTAAGGCTTCATAGTAATTAATATTACTGGCCATTTCAGAAGGCAGTTAAGAGTCAACAGCACATGTAAGTTGGACCAGATGAGGATGGCAAATCTCCTTCCATGAAGGACATCAATGAGCCACAAGGGTTTTTCGAACAATTGACAATGGTTTTGTCATCTTGGTCAAGTCTTAATTCCAGCTTTTTTAAAAATTGAATTCAAATTCCACCATCCACTGTAGCAGGATTTTAACCCAGATCCCCAGAGCATTTGCCGAGTTTCTGGTTTAATAGACTAATAATATTACCACTAGGACATTGCCTTCGCTTGATTATAAATCATTGAAGATCAGCACTGATTCCTGTGACTCCACATTAGATAAATATTGCCAACCAAAAATGTTCTATTTATGCTATTCTTCGCATTTGTTAGCTAACCAAACACCACATTGAAGTAGATGGACCATAGTGACTCAACATCTTCCGGTTTGGCCATGCCTGATCTGAGGTGAATGGTGGCTGACCAATGGAACAAGGTCACCAACTGTTGGAGACAGTGCATAGCGACAGTTCTCTAAGCTAGTCACAGTTGGGTTATCATTTGTAACTGCTGGCTCCAAGGTAGAGGTAATGCTCTTCAGTGAAACTGCAATGTCTTCTCTGAGGCACAAGCCTGGGCAGATGGAATGCAGTTCCTAATCTGTCTAAAAGTGAAAATCCCCCACTTGACTTGGTTGATTACAAAGGAAGACACAGCACTAAGTTTGGCACTGACTAGTTCAAGGAGTTGCTGGAAAGATGACATATTTAGGCTTCATTCCATTTTTTGCTTTTACTCGTCATTTTCTGTGAGTTTACTCCCAGAACATTAGTCTCTTCTAAGGCATTCACTAGGTTCTACCACGTGTCAGTAAGCCTGCACACTACGTGTCTGATGGCAAAACCTCCTCTTGAGTTCCCCTGATGCTTCAAGGGACCAAGTTTCCATGTGTCACCACAAGGTAGCACAGCTGAGGACTTGCTGATGGAGAAACTATACAGTCTGAGGGAGAATGAATATTTGGCTTTTCACAAAGCAGCTAGTCAGTAATGTAAGCTAAAAATGAAAAGCCAACTTGCATAAAAAGCACATGACATTCTTAATATCTTCACCCACAGACTATATGTATCACATTAACCAGGTGGATACAACAGATAAGTGAGTTGATAACTGAAGAGTATTCAACATTTCCCAAAAGTAATAAATTAGTAGTGTATCCTTTTTATTTAAAGGGTTGTTAATTTTAATCATTCTTTTGGGAAAGACTTTCATCATATCTGGTCGGCATGGACGGGTTGGACCAAAGGGTCTGTTTCTATACTGTACATCTCTGTGACTCTATTAGGATAAAACTGGTTCTTTCATGTACCTACTAGTCACACCCACAGTTTTTGTTTAAGCAAATGTTTATAAATTTAATCAGTCTATACAAATAGCAACGACAAAATGCTAAAGTATAAGGAGAGTGCATGTGTTTCAAGGTCTTCTTCGAGATACGTTTGTATTTATTTTAAAAAGACACACAAAGAGTCCATAATCTTCTAAAGATGCAGAAAATGTAACCAAAAGGATGAAGACTACCCCACACATTTCAGCCATTGTTAGTTTCCATCAGCTGGCAGTGGTGCTCAACATTATCCGTCCAATGCTATTTCATTCTGATTCCTCTATCTATAAGACCATAAGATGTAGGAGTCGAAGTAAGCCATTTGACCCTTAAAATCTGCTCGACTGTTCAGTGAGATCATGCCTAATCTGATAATCCTGAACACCACTTACCTGTGTTTTCCCCATAATCTTTGATTCATGATCTCATTACAAATGTCTATCTCAGCCTTGAATGTATTTGACAACTCAGCCTCATTGTCTCTCTGCAGTGAAACATTTCACAGAATCACTATCCTCTGACAAAAAAAAATCTCTTCTGTTTTAAATCGGCAACCCTTAATCTGAGATTATGCTCTTTGGAACTATACTGTGTCCCACAAGGAGAACCAACCTCTCCATATCTACCCTGTCAAAAGCCCAAGAATCTTGTATGTTTCAATAAGGTCTCTCCTCATTCTTTTAAACTCCAATGAATACATGCTCAAACTACTTCACCTCTCCTCGTACAAAAGTCCTGAATACCCAGGATTAAGCTAGTGAACCTTCTTTGGACTGCTTGCAATGCCAGCACACTTTTCCTGAGATATGGAGACCAAAACTGTTCATCACATTCTAGGTTTGGTCCAACCACCATCTTTTATAGTTTCAGCAAGACTTCAATATTTAGCCAGACTTAAAAGTCAGCATTCCACATGGCTTCCATATTACTTGCTGAACTTGAATGCTAGACATATGTGACTTATGCTTCAGCACTCCCAGATCGCACTGTGCTGTAGCTTTCTGCAGTCTTTTTCCATTTAAATAACATTCAATTCCTCTATTCTCCCCGCCAAAGTGCAAAACCTGACATTATATATCATCTGCCAAGTGTTTGCCTACCACTTAACCAATCTATCTCCTTCTGTGCACTGTTTGTGTCATCCTGATACAGTCATTCATTACTGTAGAGTTCCAATGGATTGGAAAGTCATAATATGACATCCATGTAAACGAAGGAAAGGAGATAGAAGACTATAAGATGTAGGCATAGAAGTAGTCTATTCACCCTAGTGAGTCTGCTCTGGCATTCGATAAGATCATGACTGATCTGATGATTCTCAATACGACTTTCCTGCCTTTCCTCCATGATCTTTTGATTGCTTTATTGATTAAAAATGTGTTTTTCTCAACCTTGAATGTACATAACATTCGAGCATCAACAGTCCTCTATGGTAAAGATTCATTATCCTCTGAGCAAAGCTCCTCCATCTCAATCTTAAATGTGTGATCCCATATTCCGAGACTTAAATGCACCCACAAGTGGAACTGCCTTTTCCACATCAAACCTGTCAGGTCCTCTAAGAATCCTGTATGTTTCACTAAGGTTGCCTCTCATTTTCTCAAATCACAGTGAGTTCATGGCCAGCCTACTTTACCTATTCTTCATATAATGATGCCTCCCAAGGTGGTATCAGCCTAGAGATCCTTCTCTGAACTGTATCCATTCTTGTTCATAGAATGGCAACTGTCGCCTGACTGGTGCTTTGTATCATTTTAGCAAGACATCCCTATTTTTCTGCTGCATTCTCTTTGGAATAGAGGATAACATTCTATTTGTCTTTCCTATAACCTGCTGAATTTGGATGCAAATGGTTTGTGATTCCTGAATGAGGACTTATAAATTCTTCTGTAGTTTTCTGCAGTCTTTCTTCTTTTACATAACATTAAACTCAAGATGTATGACCCCACCTTTTCCCTCTAAATGTTTTATCTGTCAAGATTTTGTCATCTCGCTTAACCTGTCTATATCCCTCTGCAAATATTTGTTGTCATCACTGTTGCCTTCCCATTTAATTTTGTCGTCCAAACATTTGGCTATACCACATTCACTCATCTCATCAGAGTCATCAATGTATATTGTAAATAATTGTGGTTCCCCCTTATCTCATCTTGCTATCTTCTGTTCGTTGTTCATTTCTCTATCCCTGCCTTTATGCAAATTCCAACACCATAGGTTCTTTTCAGTAGCCGAAAGTCTGATACCTTATCAAACACCTTATGAAAATCCAGACATATTACTTTCACTGCTTCCCCTCTATCTATCCAACTTGTTACCTCCTCTGGGTTTTCATAAGTCATCCAGCAAGGTGCTATATTGCACAAGAGCTCACAGTATTGGGGGTAATGCATTAGCATGGATTGTGGATTATCTGACACACAGACGGCAGCGAGAATGGATAAGTAGTTTGTTCACAGATTGGAAATACTTAACTAACTAGTCATCCAGCAAGGTGCTATATTGCACAAAAGCTCACAGTATTGGGGGTAATGCATTAGCATGGATTGTGGATTATCTGACATACAGACGGCAGCGAGAATGGATAAGTAGTTTGTTCACAGATTGGAAATACTTAACTAACTAGTAGGCCATTGCAAGGAACAGTCCTCTAACCTCACTTATTTACTTTTTATATTATTGATGTGGAGGAGGGGACTGAGTGTAATGTATCCAAAGATGCTGACATTGCAAAAATAAATGTGAGGATATGTCATGACAAGGATGCAAGGAATCTGCAAGGGTTGAAATAGGTTTTTACCCATTCAGTGAACCTAGCAGATTGGAGTTTAATGTAAGAAAGTATGAGGTCATGCATTTGGTAGGAAGAATCAAAAAGCAGACAATTAGTTACACAGAGAAAAACTTCAAAAACATGCAGTACAGAGGGATCTGAGTGTTCTTGTGCATAAAACAAGTCTTGTAACAACTGTACAGGGTGGTGGTGAAGCTGTACCTAGAGTACTGTGCACAATTTCAGTCCTGGTATTTAAGAAAAGGTACACAAGCATTGAAGACCATTCAAAAGAGATTCTCTGAGCTAATTTCAACAACGAAGGAGTTGACATACCAAGAATGGCTGAACAGGTGCAGCCAAATGCTAGGTGATCCTATTGAAGCATATGAGATTATGAGGGGGCATGGCAGAGTAGATACTGAGAAATTTTATCCACTGCTGAGCAAATCTCAAAGAGCACTCAAAGTGACAGAATAAGGGACTTTAATTTAAAACTAAGATTCAATGTAATTTCTTCCAGAGCTTAGTTAATCTCTGAACATAGTCATATAGCACAGAAACAGCCCCTTCGGTCCAATCAGTTCATGCCCAACATAATTCCAAAATAAACTAGTTCCACCTGCCTGCTCCTGTCCCTTATCCCTCTAAACCTTTCCTATTCATGTACCTTTCCAAATGTCTTTTAAACATTGTAATTGTACCACATCCACCACTTCCTCAGGAACTTCATTCCATATGCAAACCAACCCCTGTGCATAAAATAATTTGCCCCTCATCTTTTTTAAAATCTCTGTCCTGTCACCTTAAAAATGTGTCACTTAGTCTAGAAATCCCCCATCCTAGGGAAAAGACAACTACCATTAACTCTATCTCTCCCCATTATTATTTTACAAACCTCTATTAGGTCACCTTTCAACCTCCTATGCTCCAGTGAAAAACGTCCCAGGCTGAATAGCCTTTCTTTATAACTCAAACCTTACACATCCAACAACATCGTGGTAAATCTTTTCTGAACTTCTCTAGCTTAATAATATCTTTCCTATAACTGAGCGACCAGAACTGGACATAGTATTCCAGAAAAGGCCTTAGCAATGTCCTGCACAACCTCAACGTTTATCTCTGAAAGTTGCCACCCAGGTAAATAGTGCGGTGAGGAAGGCATATGGCGTACTGGCTTTTATTGGTAGAGGATATACTCCAAGTACTGGGTAATGAAGACAAGCATGCCAAACGCCTTTTTAACCACCCTGTCTATATGTGACACAAACTTCGGTTGACAGATTTTTCATATATCAGGGAGTTGAAGGCAATAAGGTCCTGGAATAAAAGTAGAGTTGAGGCCTGACTAGATCAGCCATGGCCTCATTGGATGGTGGGGGAAGCTTGAGAGTCTGAATGGACTAGTACAGCTCCTATGTCTTATGTTCTTTTGAACACTACATATATTTGGGCTAAATTTGGAGATTAGATGCTCATTGAGCATACAGTATCATCTTGCAATTTTATTGAAATCTTCAATTCTTTCCACTTCTTCAATTTTTTGGTGTATTTTGTTCTTATCAAGGTAAGAAATGTTAGCAGTAGGACATCAAGCATCCAGTATTTCCCACAGTTATTATCAAACAATTCTAGATCAGGGAAACAGTGAACATAATGCAACATGTCTTAGACTGCTGCAACAGTTATTTTGAACTTCAACATCAGAAAACTGTTTCTACTCCCTATGATCTATTCTGACGATGGACTGATTTGAGCAACTCTTAACTCGTTATTTAATTTGATATCCATTGGTCAGTTTAAAACTCTCATCTGAATGTCATAGGGAATTTCTGAATTAGATTATTCAGCATCTCAGAGAAATAAACCAAGGCTTATTGCATAGGTTTTTAACCAGCCATGTTAAACAACCAGATACAATACATTGGGTAAAAGTATCCAGATAGCTCTACTGTAAAGTCACAATGTTATGTATTTGCAGTGATAAACTCCTAAAATTGGTTTTGTGATTCTTCAAAAGTGGCGATTCTCAAAATATTAGGACAGTTTCCCCTATGGCTATCAAGAGGATTATACTGATTCATGGTTTCGGAGAAGGCAAAAGTAAATGCTGGTGTTTTCAGCATTGCATACAGAGATAACTGTTTTGGAGGTGAACTTTCAGAGTAATCATTTGGAATTGCGGATCTTGAATATTGCTTAAAATAAAGGCACGTTTTGTCAAAGCTTTTCATGCATTACCAGGACAAGCATACTCAATTCAAAAGGGCAACCAAAATTCATACTGCCAGTCTGACAATATTTACATTGTCAATCAATGTGTTGCATTTGGCATGTACTGAAAGCTTCATATTTTATTATACAGAGCCTTGTTCTTTGCGAACTGAACGAAAACATTCATGAGCTGTGCATAGGTGACAGCCATTCACTGGTGCATTTCTTACCACATTGTCACGAATAAGAGTCAACTGCTTGGTTTAAAATTTATACAAAGCCTGTAAATTAACATCCAATCATCATTAATGGGTGCAAAACCGCAGATCTTCCGGTTTCTGTACTTATTTGTTTATCTAATTGGCAGATAGGAGAAAGTGAGGACTGCAGATCAGAGCTGAAAATGTGTTGCTGCAAAAGCGCAGCAGATCAGGCAGCATGCAGGGTGCAGGAGAATCGACGTTTCGGGCATGAGCCCTTCTTCAGGAAGGTAGCTAGACAACTTGTAATGCCACAGGATTTGCTGTTGATGCACTCCTCCAAGGATCCATTCTTGAAGAAGGGCTCATGCCCGAAACATCGATTCTCCTGCTCCTTGGATGCTGCCTGACCTGCTGCGCTTTTCCAGCAACACATTTTCAGCTAATTGGCAGATATCCAAAGATTGCAACTTCAGAGATCCTCCTTCCTAATTTTCTACTCCATGCCTTTAAGTCTGATTGCAGTACTACATATACTTTGCTAAGTGTGATATTAGTACTATGTGGGCCATGATCTATGACTGTTTGCCCTACCCCAGAGGATACCCTGTAACATTATGTGACATCTTTGATTTTAGTGTCAGGGCAACAACATACTGTCTTCGAATTGCATCAAGGTCACACTTATCTGTTCCTTGATTAAAGAATCCCCTATCAATACTGGCCTTGCACTCTCCTTTCTCACTTCTGTATAGCTAGACAACTTGTGATGCCACAGGATTCACTGTTGATGCACTCCTCCAAGGATCCATTGACCGTACCAATATCCAGAAAAGAAAAGTGGTTAGTGAGCTTATCTCTGGGGACCCGTGCACTACATCCCTGTTTCTGTCAGCAATCTCCTATCTGCTAGCTTGCCCCCAAATGTGATGAGACCACTCTCTAAGCATGATATCAGAGTAGTTCTCTGCTCTTAGATGCTGGAGCTCAAGTTTGTGTAGTCAGTCATACACTTGAGCTCATCTTAGTCATGAGAAGTGTCTATGGCTCCCACATTGGATATTCTGCATGGCCAAGCTGCATTGATTTTACTTTGAAATTACTTAATACTACAAGAGTAATGATAAATTAAGTATAAACTGAAGATTAATAGAACGTAGAAATTCCTCACCCTTCCTTACAAATCAGCCCCTCTCTGTGCCTATAACTTCTGACTTGCCCTGTACTGGTTTAGAAATATTGATTTTCAAAATTTCTAGATCATCACCACCTTCTTGAGGGGAACTAGGGATTGGCAGTAAAAGCTGGCCAAGCCAGCAAAGCCCACATTCACTTGAATGAACAAAAAAAGTGGCTAATTGTTTGAGAGATCATACATGTGGTCAACCACTGTGCAACTTCTCTGTTGTGAAATGCAATATTATGGAAAAGTTTTCTGGTGCTTCTACTCAGAAATTTGCTTAGGAAATATTATTCTTCTCCTGACTCAGTATGCATAGTAACATAGAAAGTGACAGCTGAAGATAGTTTTCTTATACTGTCTAATTCATGAAACTATACCAGCTTGAACAAGAACCCTCTCAGCACACAGCTGCTCAAACATTCCTAAATGGTTTTTCAAGACTTTACTCCTTGTTACCCCTTTGTCTTAGGTTTTTGTTGCATTTAGTTTGCTCACAATTAACTGCATTGCCAGTTTTTTGTTAAATTGTTATTTGAGCCAACATGAACTAGAGGGCACAGGTTTAGGGTAAGAGGGGAAAGATATAAAAGAGACCTAAGGGGCAACTTTTTCACGCAGAGGATAGTGTGTGTGTGTCAGAGGAAGTGGTGGAGGCTAGTACAATTGCAGCATTTAAAAGGTGTCTGAACTCTAACCATTTTTGTTTCAGTCTCTGAATGCTAACTATTTCTGTGTTTGTGTTACTGTGCAGATTCACCAGGGTGCGGTTCCTGTCTCATACACTGTTACTACTGTAGCACCACATGGAATCCCGCTTTGCACAGGACCACACATCCCAGCATGTAACACGCAACAAGTTCCAGGGTGCTCAGTTGTATTTAGTGGGCAACATTATCCTGTGTGCAGCGTACCACCTCCGGTCAGTGCTAAGATTGTTATTCTATTATTAACGATGGTTGAATGAAATAAGGAGGTTCTGTATGTTTTCACAGATATTCTTAATCATTGGTTTATAATGCCAAGCTCTAACATTTTGAATTATGGCAAAACTATTGATTTTGATATAACATAGTACCCTATTTGCGCTTTGCACCAGTTGTTCAGTAGGTTAGAACTTTGTATGCAATCTAAAACCATGGTGCGAGGATGTAAATGTAAAGGTTAGAAACTAATTGTAGTGGAAAAGGGTGAAGCAGGATTATAAAGATAACGAAAAATAGTTAAATGGAATTTTTTTTTAAAAATGTGACCAGGAAAGCTAAGAAGGACTGAGAGGAAACATGTTCAAAAACATCATAAAACAGTGAAGCACATCTGAACAGTCTCAGGTGCTTGACTGCCCTATAACTGCTGGAAGTTAAGGGATTGCAAAGAAAGTGAGTTAGGACTGACAGACAGAATAGAATTGTCTATTTGTAGACGATTAAAATACAATATTTTGTATAAGCCTTTACTAAAGCAAAAGATTTTAAGAGGAGATTGAAAAAAGATCAACATTCTTGTTATGGATGAAAGAAAAATATTTAGTAAACTGATTAAAGATAGACAAAGTAGCAAGATCCAGCAGGTTGTGTTTGGAGAAAGATAAAGGAAGAAATTTGCAAAATTTAGAAATTACGCTTCATAGCTCTCCTTGAGTTCATGGAAATTGGAAATGGGCAGCGTAGTACCTTAAAAGTATTTAAAAACCAGTCAAGTTATTATCTGGAGTTGAGGATTAAATGACTGTATCCAAGTAAAGAAATAGTGATTAGAAACTGCTAGCACAAATTTTTAAAGAAGTTACATATCCTAGATTGCTTGAGGTTGTCACAGAATGTTTTGAGAATTACATTTGGTGTACCTTATTTGACTATAGGAAAACTTTTGACAAGGTACCATCATCTGTGAGTATATTAGAGAACATTCAGGTCTAAGGAATTTGTCGAGAGTTGAGCAAACTCGTTCAAATTGCTTTCAAAACGTGGGAAACAGTGGAGCAAGGGGAGGTTTGCAGATTGGCTGAAAGTGGGTTCACATGTTTCAGTTCTGTGGCAATTGGGCCTAGAAAGAATGATGTTAAAATTTTCAGAAAAGACTAAAATTTGAGGTGTAGCTACCTTTGTAGCAGATCAAATAAATCTGCAATGGACTTGATAAGAGGGCAGAGTTGTTTGTTAAAAGTGACAAATGGGATTCAATGCAAGTAAGTGTGAGATGATGCATTTTCAAAATAAAACTAACTGTACCCTGAATGGAAATACAGTCGTCCCCCTGTGCGCACGGGGGATACGTTCCAAGACCTACTGAGGAAGCCCAAAACCGCGGATGAGTGCAAACCCATTCATTTAGATGGGAAATGTACCTTCCCGGCAGCCTCCTGATCCCTGGTTCTGGAACGTTCCCTTTTATATGTTCGGGCCGCGGTAACCAGACCTGCGGATACGGGGGGTCGCCCTGTAAGCTTTGTACGGTGTATGAACAAAGCAGTTTTAAAGTACAATTTCACAAGCCACTAAAAGCAGCAGCTATGGTTGAAAAGGCTGGAAGTGGAAGCCAAGTTGTTATCGTCAAGGGTAGAATTTAAAAGCCAAGAATTAATAATGAACCTATATACAAGAGACCTGTTAGAACTAGGATTCTGTACGGTTTCAGCAAATATGAATTCAATGAAAGACTCTGAAAAGTTTTTTTTCCAATATTATATGGTAATTGTTCAAGATAATGAAACAATGAGATGAGGTAGCATGCTCAGGCTGAAGGAACCATGAATGCAAGATTATTGTGAGCTAATTAGAATTAGACCAAGGCATCTTTACAGGCATTCATAAGGAGTAGAATTCACTTGCAAGGTTAATGGTTGAGGAAGAAACTATGTCAGCATTCAAGATAAGTTTGATAAGTGTCCGAGGAAGAGAATAAAGTGGAAAGGAATTTGCGATATGTAAATGTGATTGGCACTATTTGCTCATTCGAAGGCTAAACATCGATATGAATGTTATTGGACCTACATTCATGTATTTCCATCTAAGATTTGACATTCCTTAATGCTCCCAGCTCATCAACTTAAAATCAGACAAAATGTACAAACAAAACTGGAATTTCTAAATTAAATTTAGAGTTTCTCCATTTCGTGAAATGGGCCTTTTTTTTGATATTGAAATGATAGGTTCTGGATTTCGCAGGTATGTTGGCTTAGCAGTTTACAGGATCAGGCACTGCCTACCACTATACGATTGAGCTGTGCAAAATTAGCTTGGTAGAATTCCCAAACATAACTGTTTGTTTATATTTTAACTCTGTTAACTATATTTTGTTTATGGTATGCTTTCCACCTGTAACCTGCTGAGATTGATTATTTTCCTTTCTCTCTGTCACAAGAGTGATGTGTACAACTGAAAAGTTAAGTAGAAAGAATGAAACCTGGATGGTTATAAATTTCATTTATTCCCGACACTGTAACATCTTTTCTAATACCGTGGTGATTTGAAATGTTTAATTTATCTTTTTTATCCCCTCCAGATGCTCCAGGCATGTTCTGTACAACATTTGCCAGTCTCATATGCTGCATTTCCTCCTCTTATCTCAAGTGATCCCTTTATATTGCACCCTCCACATCTGTCGCCCCACCATCATCCTCACGTGCCACCACCGGGCCAGTTTGTACCATTCCAAACACAACAGTCACGGTCGGTAAGTGGTATTTGAGTATTTATGGTATTGGACAGGTTTTTGAAAGAGTGTACAATGCTTAATTTTTGAAAAAGCTCAGCTACTTAAACAAATTAGTATAAGTAGCATTAATTTAAACAGATTAGTTCTGAGTATTGTTTTGGGATCAATCTTTTCATTGCAAGTGTCATGGAATGATCTAAAGTTGTATGTATGCAAGATGCTGTGTGTGCAGCTTTTCAGCATATATTAGTCCCTCCTCGATGCTTGTGCAAGTAGAATGAAGAGCTACATCTTGCAGAAGATATCATAACTTCATTGTTTCTCATTCCCATGTATAATCATGTAAGCTGCCTTTAAATTATCAATGTCTGTTTTGTTTTTTGTTAATTGCCTATTTGGTTTGAAATATTAGAAAAAATTTACAATACTGAAAACTGTTTGAATACAACAGGTAGAATGTCACACTAATGGATGAGTATAGAAACAACACTTAAGTTCTCCAAATCTTTTGTCAGCCTTTACAAAGGATAGAGAACGAGGTGGAGTTACTGGGAGAACATCTTCCTGTTGGTGGTTTTACTTATCCTCCATCACCACACCCACCTACCCTTCCTCCTTCTGCGCCACTCCAGTTCCTGCCACATGACCCTCTGCACCAAGAGCTGCCCTTTGGAGTAGTGAGTACTGAACTGCTTCTTTGCTTCATCCTCAGTTGGGAGTTTGAGCATTTATTGCAGGGTTAACTACTGTTGTTCCAACATGGAAAAAGCACAAACCATTTTACATTGTGTTCTAAGGTCTTTTGTTGTATCTCTCTTAAAATGCTGGTGCTCTAATATTTGTGATGCTGCAGTTTACGGTATTTGTGAGATTTGAATGGATTCAGCGTTCATTGGAGTTGTAAATGGTTTTGAATGATTTTCCAAGATGAGTTATGGTCTTCGCACTTAATGCACTAAAACTCTCTAAACTAAGTAATTAGCTTATAGCTGTAAATGTTATAACTAAATGTTTTATGCAAAATAATATATTTAGATTTTTTAAATATATTTGGGTTTGACTCTGTGAGTTTCATGTGACATGAGTCTATTGATACAAGTACGTCTTTATTCAAAAATGGATTTAAACTTGCTTTGCTAAGGAAGCCAGGTCTTACTGTTTTTAAGGCTTATATTGTACATCTGAGATTGCTAGAGACTGGTTCTAAAGACACGTTTAATGACCTGAAGTGCTAGCCCTACCATTCTCTTTCCCAGCTGCTGCATTTTTTGCAGCATTTTTTGTTTGTATTTACAATCTGTTCATTGTGACCATACTTTATTCATGCATCTCTAATATGTAAAAATGGCATAGTTTATCCATTACTTTGTTTTTTATGAAAAGTGGTGATCTTTAGTTA
Organism: Chiloscyllium plagiosum; assembly: GCF_004010195.1. Classification (NCBI taxonomy): domain Eukaryota; kingdom Metazoa; phylum Chordata; class Chondrichthyes; order Orectolobiformes; family Hemiscylliidae; genus Chiloscyllium; species Chiloscyllium plagiosum. The sequence continues at coordinate 139,552,322 of NC_057711.1, read as the reverse complement.
TGTCCAAGGATCCCCTAATGTTTGTAAGAATTGTTCCTTTAAAAGTTGATAGCTAGATAATTAAATATGATATCGAGCTAAGTTGAAAATCATTCATCAAGCCCATCTGAGGCATTTGTAAGACATGGTGCCATAAAATTTACAGTCACGGAAGTACACAAATTGTGATTGACTCTGATAACTAGTATCTGTTAAATTCATGAATATGATTACTTCACATTGAAGTAAAAATTATTTGAATCAATTAAATGTCTGTTTCAGTCACTGAACGAACAGGAAAATTGCAGTTGATAACAAGCAAGCACCACTAACAAACCAAATTAAATTATTATTTTCCAGTATCTGAAATCGATATCTGCAAGTATCACAAAAGAAAATTCTTGAAAAGATTTGATGTCTTGAAAAGTGCTGATGAATTGTGGGTTCCATAACAAACTCCGTGTAAGCAAAAATCTTGGAGTTGTAGATTTTAAACACTGTTGCAGGGAGCCAGATTTTATTATAACTGAGAGAGGTAACATAAGCAAATTCATTCAATTCAAATGTATTTCATTTTTATAGCATTTTATATAATTAAAGCTATTAAATTAAAATAAATGAATTAATGCTCTGTTTGGGAGAATGAGAGATTGTATCATAGAACTTTAGAATCCTTCCAGTGCAGATAGAGGTCATTCAGTCCACTAAGTCTGCACCGACCATCTGAAGAGCATCCCACCCCATCCTCATAGCCCTCCATTTACCATTGCTAATTCGGCGAGCCTGCATATCCCTGGACACTGTGGAGTAATTTTTAGCATGACTAATCCACGTAACCTGCACATCTTTGGACTGGAAATGGAATTCAGGAATCAGGAAAGGGAGGAATATTTGTGGAAGATTTTGATGCTGTTGTGCTAATACAAGGGATAATACTTACCTGATTTTATGAACAACTGAATCAAAGAAGGGATGGGAACAGATGGAAATAAATTATGTACCTGGATTTTAAAGTATTTAGTTTTATTATGGAAGATTTAAGAAAAATACGCTTTTTATTATGAAAAACCAGAAATAAGAGTTAGGAATTTCCATTAAACGTACTAAATTCATCTAGCTTGATGAAACCTGTGTAAAGTATTGAGGATTTTTAAAATCAAATTACATTCAAACAACGCAAAGTGAGCTGCCACAGGGGAGCACTCCACAAAGGGAGTAGAAACGTCTTCTCAGCATTCACCCTGTCAAGGCCCCCCCTGAATCTTGCATATTTCAACAAGTTGACACCAAAGTTGAGGTGTAGTGGACAGCGAAGAAGGTCACCTCAGATTACAATGGGATCTTGATCAGATGGGCCAATGGGCTGAGGAGTGGCAAATGTGAGGTGCTGCATTTTAGGAAAGTAAATCTAGCAGGACTTATACACTTAATGGTAAGGTCCTAGGGAGTGTTGCTGAACAAAGAGACATTGGAGTGCAGGTTCACAGCTCCTTGAAGGTAGAGTCGCAGGTAGGAAGAATAGTGAAGAAAGCACTTGGTATGTTTTCCTTTATTGAGTATAGGAGTTGGGAGGTCGTGTTGCATCTGTACAATACATTGCTTAGTTCACTTTTGGAATATTGCGTGTAATTTTCATCTCCTTCCTATTGGAAGGATGTTGTGAAACTTGAAAGGGTTCAGAAAAGATTTATAAGGATGTTGCCAGGCTTGGAGGATTTGAGCTAGAGGGACAGGCTGAATAGGCTGGGGCTGTTTTCCCTGGAGCATCAGAGACTGAGGGGTGACCTTACAGAGATTTACAAAATCATGAGGGGCACGGATAGGATAAATAGATAAAGTCTTTCCCCTGGGATCGGGGTGTCCAGAACTGGAGGGCATAGGTTAAGGATGAGAGCTACCACAGGAAGTGGTGGAGGCTGGTACAATTACAACATTTAAAAGGCATCTGGATGGGTATATGAATACAAAAGGTTTAAAGGAATAATACCAAGTGCTAGCAAATGGGACTAGGTTGGTTTGGGATATCTGGTCGACATGGATGAATTGGACTGAAGGGTCTGTTTCCTAGCTGTACATCTCTGAATCTAAGATCATCCCTCAATCTTCTAACTCGAATGAATGAAGACCAAACCTGTTTAGCTGTTCTTGATAAGTTGGACTCATCACCCCAGGAATCAGCCAAGTGACTACTGTCTTTTAGAATTGCCTCCAAAGCCAGTTTACCCTTTTTTAAAACTTGGGGATCAAAACTATAAACTACATACCAGATGGAGCCTCAACAACACCCTGTACGGTTGTAACAAGACTTCACTTTTTTAAACTCCCTAGCAATAAAGGACAAAATTCCAGTTGCCGACTTAATTTATTGCCATACCTGCTTGCTACCTTTTGGGGTTGCATATGCAAAAAACACACCGATGCCTCTGAACTGCTTTTTTGGAGTCTCTCTATTTAAGTAATAGTATGCCTTTTGATTTTTCCTCTCAAAGTGTTTTACCTATCAGTTTCCTACATTAAGCTCTGCACCTGTGAAGTTCTTGTTCAGTCACTCAACCTATTTTCCCTTGCAGATTCTTTATGTCCACATCACAGTGTGTTCTTCTACCTATTATTGTATTCAGTATATTTAAGGCAAAGTTAGATTGAAAAGGAAATCAAGAGTTATGGAGGAACAGACAGGAAAATAAGTTAAGACCACTAAGAGATCAGTCATGACCTTTTGATGGCAGAGCAGGCTTAACGGGGCGAAGGTTGACTGCTGCACTTGTTATTTTATGCTGTTATGTTCTGTTACATCATTCTGAAAGTAATGTACCACTTTTACATCTCAGGTTTACTGTCTGAACACAAGTTTTATCCTTGGGGATTTTACAATGTTACGTAATCACTTATTTTGAGAATGCAAATTACACAGCATTCAGTAATTGTTTATTTTGCAGTAAATAAGTGATGATGCTTAATTTTGAAGAAGCTCTCTAAGATAAAATCTATCCATGAAAAGGTAATGCTGTCACTTTCTTGGTGGGCATTTTGTTCTGTTACATTTTTACTTCACAAATTGTTGTATCTACAGGCAATCCTTCTTACCTGTGTGCAATCACTAACTATTCCCAGTATAAATAAATGTGGTATGTAAAGCTGTCTGTTTTGTAACCTTCACTATTATCTGGCAGTAAGTGCATTTTACCATGAATGCTTTATGTCAAGCTCATTTATTCATTAAATAGTTGAGAACAATTGCGGATTTTATTATTTGCAGTGATGTATCTCAATTCCTACTTATGCATCTTGTTGCCTTGCTATTTTCTCTTAAACAGCCATATCCTCATTTCATGCCTCGAAGACTGACAGGGCGCAGATATCGTTCGCAGCAACCTTTACCACCTCCACCTTATCACCCTAGCTTCTTACCATATTTCCTGTAAGTGAATTTATTTCTTTCAAAGTGGCTTGCAATTTATTAGTGTACTGTGACATTTAAGTATTTAATGTATAATACTTAAAAATTTGCAACATATTCAGTGGTTCAACCAATGTACAAACACTTCATTCTAGAGAGGAAGGAATAAAGTAAATTTAAAGAAGCGTTTCAAAATTGAAAGATTTTGAAAGATTAAACAGTGCATTTTAGTATGGTATGGTACAGTCCAATTCCAATACATTTCAGGTTGTAATATCATAGGTTTTCTTTATATTTGCTTGTATATCATTAAAATTTAGTATTCTTATTCAGTAAGATTACAGAGATCACAAAATCCAAACAAATCTCTGTCTGCTACATATTTCTGGCTGTTATCAACAATTATAATTTTGTGCTCAGATCATATATTTGGAGTCTACAATTAGGATCAATTTTGCAAAATTGAGCTCTCTGCTCAGTAAGTCATCTAGTGAGTGAGCTTCTAGGTATTCAACTCTTGGTAAATGTTCGTGAGCATTAGTTCCAATTTACAAAGGTTGCAAAACATAAATGGGAAATTCTGTGCTGTCCTCACAAGTACTTCTGGGGTTTTATGCCTGTAGGCAGGTCAGATCCACATTGCTATGACCTTCACCATTGGTAGGGCAGAGAAGCAAGTCCTGAATCCACGCCGACCAGAGGACCAAACCTGGTTGACCCACACTGGCTATCCAACCAGCTGCACCAAGCCTCCTCCAAAGAGGCCAAGTTCTGTAACAGTATGTGCTTTTATGTGCATGTTATAGTTTGAGGTAGTGGGAAGTGCTGTTAGAACCTTTCGTTTCTTAGAATCACATGAAATTATCCAGGAATCTTTCCTACTCTGCCACTACCTTATTTACAAGTTTACATTACGAAAACACCTTTCTTGGCCACCTAGTACTGGAGTGAGATTTGAAAACCTGGAACTCCTGACTCCGAGGCAGGGGCACTACCACTCTGTTATAAGACATCCCCACCCCCATCACCCTAGCTAAGCAGTAAATGAAAATCCCTTTGGCCCCCAATTGTTCCTGTTAGTTCTAGATATGTATTTTGATGTTTTTTTCAGACAGACTTGATATAAAGTTAGCAAATCAGTCTTTAGATCAAGATTTTAATTAGAAATTAGGTTAAAGTTGTTTTCTCAAACTGGTATTTCCAGCACTTTTCTCTGCAATTAATTGTCATCTTTGTGACCTTAAGCTTTTCAATTTCCTCATTCATTTGATTCAGTAAGGATGTGAGGTGGGGACACGTTCCTGTTGCCTGAGTAAACAGCTTTCCACTCTGTTTTTATACTGAAGTTATGTTCTGATTCATCTTTCTCTTTTAATTAAGCAGAAATCTACTGCAGATTTATGACCTGATTTTAAATTAGACGCGTAGAACTAATTACCTTATGATTTACATTGTAAACATCTGAAAAAGCAGACAGTACCTCTGTTTAGCCTCACATTAAAAGTTGACACTTCTGCTTCTCATTCAGTGCTGTGTTGGATTTCCAGCTTACGTTTTGTGTTCCAACACAGTCAAGGGTGAAATCATTGCCATTGCTGGCACCAATAAGTTATTCTTATACAATATTATGCAAAGGTATAGTTGCACAGCTTTGTATCCTAATTTTAAAATTTGTATTGAAATTAGTCTCCATTTGCAAGACTGAAGCCAAGTGCAATTATCGATTGGCTGTTGGAAAGATCAATCTAACGTTTACTAGTTGATTAGTTACACGACCCATTCAAGGTGCAGAAATGTTTTCACAATTTTTAGAGAATTTATTAAGCTTTCATGAAAACAAATTCAAAAGAATTGAAACTTGAAATAAGTTGACTCATAATGAAATATTAGCTCAATTTCATGTTGACTGGGATGCTATCTCTTACGTTCTTTTGATTGAAGGTTTCTTTCTGTCATCCTTCTATACTCTATACCACTAAAACCCAGGATAATGAAATAAAATAAAGAACTGCAGGTGTTGGAAATCTGAATTAGCCACTACCCACTGTGCATGATAATTCTTCACGAACTCTTATTTAGTTAATGGTCAGTCTTGGATTGGCTAAACAATATTGATCTAATTTCTAATTTGATTTCTTAAAAGTCAACTCACTTCTTACTATCTCCTCATTTATTCTTTAATATGCCAATCATTGTATAAGATTGTCCCCTTTAGCTTACCAATTCCATAGCTCCTTACCAAGATAAAATGGCTGAAAATGTGTTGCTGGAAAAGTGCAGCAGGTCAGGCAGCATCCAGGGAACAGGAGAATCGACGTTTCGGGCATAAGCCCTTCTTCAGGAATGGTTTTATGGATAAAATGGCACCAATGAACAGTTAATGCATCTGCTTTGAGTATGTAGTTCACTTCTTAGTGATTAACTATGACCCCCCAAAGACATATCTAAAAATTCTGAAAAATCTATCAATATCCTTTTACTGTACCACCATGTGTGTCTCCAGATAATTGCTGACACCTAAAACAAATGATAACTCAAAATAAGCATAAGGCAGAAAAGTCTATTATAGACTTTAAATGACAACATTGAACCATTTTAAAACACGGTTGTATCTTTGGGTAAGGGTCTATGACTACTAAATATTCTCACATCTGTCGGCCTAAGTTTACATTAGCCTGAGCAATAAAAAGCAATAAAACCATAACAAATGCACTTTTGACCTGACCATATGATTTCTTCCCTGTAGAAACTGCTTAACAACTAACCACAATTAAACAATATTATATAATTAATTACTTAAATTAAGATTATTAATTATTTTTAAAAAAAGCTCATACCTACAATAATGTCTTCACTCAATCTGCATGCAGCTGCCTTCTCTTAAGAGTTCAAATCCTAACTGACATCTTTTTTTTCCACATTTCCAAAGCCAAATGCAGAAAGCATGTTTCAACACTCTGTCTTCAGCCTGAAATTAGCTAAAGTTGCACACACTAGCATCAAACTGAGGGTTTAAATCTGTATTCCTTAGCATGTCATTGGGCACCATCAATCTGAGACCTGAGAAGCTTTCTTTTCAGTTGGGCACTCCCCTCTCATGCATCAAATGTTGCACAAGATCAATCTACTATACTCTTGGAGTAATTGAACCCTTTTTTGATAAACAATAACAATGCAGAATAACAATAAACAATAACAATAACAGTGTAAGGCTGAAGACTGAACAGGAGAAAACTCTTTGTGGTTGAGTCTTGTTGTTAATGTCAAGCTTATTCTGAATTGGGAAGGAATCTCAAAATTTTGAACATCTACATTGCTCAAGTATTTTAATATTTTTCAATTTTTCTTTTTTGCCTCTGGTTCTTCAAAGTTTCCAGTCCATAATTTCGGTGTTTGTGAAGTGACCAAAGTGAATAGCAATATTAAAATTCAGTTAAGATTTTGGGGTACCTAATTTTTAAATATAAATGAGGATCAGAATAATTTACTTAAATTTTAACCAAGATTATTCTGAATCATTTACCAAGGAGTTAAACAAGGAGCAATAAGAAACATTTTGGATTGATATAATATTGTATTGTAGTTACTCCAGTTGTGCCCTTTTACTTCAGTATGGTGTAAACAGTACTGTGCAGTTGATAGATTTGAATACTCCCTTACATAACATAATTGTGACAAGCGTCAGCATATTTTTTCAGTTACATGTTTGCTTCCAAGTCAACCATGTCTGATTTCTATGTTCAACATTCAGTGGCCTTAATTCATAGTAAGTGACATATTGTGTTATTATGCCTCAGACCACAGAGTGGGCGAGCAAAATTAGTTCTTTAAAGATTTTTAATGTGCATGCCCCCCACCAAGTGATCTCAACAAAAAGTAAATAAATTGCTAGGGTTACAAAGAATCTCCATCTCTATTAGTGCCATTACCACAGAACAACACCAATCTCTCATTATAGAACCCTTAACACGATAAAATACCTGAAGTTGCTTCATAGCGACCAAAATTTAACACAGTGCCATATAATGAGGTATTAGGGACTATGACTGTAGGCTGTGTGTAAGGATCATATAAAAGAGAAACAGAAAGTAAAAAAAAGTGGAGAAGAATTTCTAGAGCTTAAGGCCTTAAGAGATTAACAACTCTGGAGCTAATGGATCCTTTGATAAGCATCCCACCCAGACTCACCTCCACCCTATCTCCGTAACCCCGCATTTACCATGACCCATCCACTTAATGTGCATATCTTTGGACTGTGGGAGGAACCAGAGCACCTGGCAGAAACCCATGCAGACACGAAAAGAGTCCACTACTCTAGCTTAACATAGCTTGCTTTTTAATTCCTTCCTCCCTGCATTACATTTAAAATCCACCTCGTCACTCCATAAGGTTGTCAAATCCCACTTAACTCCCATTACTTAGCTGGGTCCCAGAAACTAACAGTACATTCATCGTAGGACTGCCAGGACTTCTGGAGCTAGAACCAATCTCATTGGTAATCAGCTCCAAAGCTCCCATTGAAGGGAAGACCAACCGTCCACTAATGTTTCCAGCCTACATGGTGGTATGGCTATTGGCAGAGTTGTCTGAAGTTTTCAGGCTGGCTGCAGATCTTCCAGTCTTCCTCTCTGCCTTCCTTCCTTTCCTTCCTCCCTCCACTCCTTTCCAACTCATAACTTTCTACCTATTATTCTTTTGATCTAGGCTGGATATAACCTATATGAAAACTTGTGCATTTCATGCTGTCAGCCAATAGATTATTTCTGGTGGCCAAATGTTAACACTGAATGTTATAATTATATAAATATAAAACCTTCAATTTTTGTTTGTTGTAAAGTGCATTGCACTTAAAATGTGATCTTTATTACATTCTTTTTAAACAAATGCATAATATTTTTCTGTGCAGATCAATGCTTCCAGTTCCCCCTGCTGTGGGACCAGCTTTTAGTTTGGAATTGGATGTCGAAGATGGTGAGGTGGAAAACTATGAGGTTAGTGTAATAAGTGAAACTGAGGCTAGGGAAGTTTGTGGAAAGAAAGGTTTTCTTAATGATTAAACAAAAAATAATTCTTCAATACAAGATGAAATGCGATCAAAAGGGGTCAGTTCTGAAGCGTGGATAGCCTAAATTTCATTATAACTGAAATATTACCAAAACCTGATAGAGTAAGAAGGGCAGTGGAGGGGATTTAATCTAATAAATTAGTGATGTACAAACCCGAGGCAAGAGACTTGATGTTGAGACCAGAATTAATAAGGCATTTGGAATGGGAATAGAAGGCTTGGAGAAAATAAGTAATGAGCAGCTGTTAGGAGGGGAGAAAAGTCAGTGCAGGCTTTGAGACAGTAACCGATAAGCATGTAACAATATAAATAAAGATACTAGGACAAAGTGGCCAGTGCTTTAAAATAGAATCCGAATTGAGTTGTAAACAAGTAATGTCAAAAAAGAACATTCAGCACACAATTGGAAAGTGTGAAGCACCTGCTAATTGTGAAAGAGTGTAACAGACATGGTCTAGGTTTTGAAAAGAGAATACAACTGACAATGCTATAATCAGAAATGTTAGGAAGGATACAATTCATGGGAAATACACTATTAGGGAAGGATTCCACGATGGCAGTAGAATGTAGGGGTTACATTTAGGAAGCATCCTTATGGATCAGGTAAGAGGAGGAAAAGAAATGTTGGAATTCTTTTGTGCATTGCAGGCCGCTGTGCAATTTTAATTACCTGCAGATTTCTCTTCAAAGGTACAGTCTGTAAGAACAAAGGGCCAATGGCATTGGGTTATTTTAACTATCCCAATTGGGATAAAGTTAAACATCCAGAACTTCCAGATGAGTACATTTTTAGCCTGGCCAAGAAAGGTGCAAGGTGCATTGCTAAATTTTCTGTATTAGAAGAGGTGGTAAAACATGGTCAAACTGGTTGAGTTTAAAGTTGGGAAGGAAAGGTTGGGAAAGGAATTCCAGAAAATGGCACCATGACAACTGAAGTCATAATTTCAGGGATGCAGTGGATAGCGATAATATCTCTGGACTAATAATCCAGAAACCCAGGCTAATGTTCTGAGGCTTTTATTAATGATCTGAGGAATGGATTGAAATCCAACCATGGCAGCCAGTGAAATTTGAATTCAATAAAAGAATCTGGAATAAAAAGCTAGGCTAATAATGATCATATAACCACTGTTGCTTGTCATAGAATACCATCTGGTTCACTTACGTGTTTACTAGGTCTGGCCTACATGTGATTCCAGATCCGCATCAATGTGCTTGACTCTTGGGCAATTATAGATTGGCAATTAATGCCAGTGATGCCTACATCCTATTAATGAAATGAAAAAATACTAATAATGGGGAAAAGAGAATAGTGGAGCAGTGTTTTGGTTTGAGATGAAATTTGTGAAGTGAGAAAGTGTCAAAAGAAAAGGTGATTTTAGCATCAGGTGTTATAGATGTGAATGATATTTGAGGTGCAGTTAGGGGGTCTTTTTGTAATTAAAACAAAATGGCATTGGAAGACTCAAATATGCAGATGTTGCAATGTGTGCTTCTATCTGAAACAACAGTAAAGAAAGGGAAAGTAATTAGTGATAGAAGTAGGCGATTACAATGAGAACCAAAAATCTTCTGAATGATTAATCAAAAATTTCAGTTTATTCAAGAATGGATGTAAGGCACCTTGTCTGACAAAACAGAGATGGAGTGGTTGATTATAGATGACTGAGAGATATACCAAATATATGGACGCTGATCTCCTGTCTTTGAGTGATGTCAGCATGTAATAAGCAAAAGGAGAACGGCCATTTGGATCCATGACATCTTCAGAGGAAATGTGAGGGGTGTGAAAGAAGAGATTGCTGGAGATGCCCCAACAGTGAACTGATAGATAAGCATGCAGTCAAGTAAGGGTATAACACGATTAAAGCAAATGCAAGTTTGAAAATATATATGGTCTTTATTTGGAGAGTATATTCAGCAATATATTGGATTTTTTTTATTAACATAGACATGGTAGATTATGAGTCAAGATTAGCGTGGTGCTGGAAAAGCATAATGGCCTTTTCCTATGGTTCTATGTTCACCCACCCTCAGTAACGTACATTCCACGTAAAGGTTTCAAATCCGTTAGTAAACTTGCATTTTGCGATAATGACCAAGGAATGTAGGTGAAAAATAACTATTTCATGGGTGGAAAGTGTCTCACATTTATTCTCTCAATTAAATGTAGGAAGAATACATGTATGACATGTGTAAAAACGAGATTTACTTTATAATGGTCATGTATTTATGTGCCTCCATATGAACAGTCACTAAACCTTCCAATCATCTCAGACGTCTGTTGATCTAAATAAATTTCAGGCAGTTAAACAATTCATTATAAGTAAAATACTCTCACATCTGAATGTTGGTTGAGTGCTGAAATGAAGCAATAACTTTCATCTGATAAATCACTAAATGATGCGTATATTTTGAATATAGGCACTTCTTAACCTAGCAGAACGACTGGGAGAAGCCAAACCACGTGGACTTACAAAAGCAGACATCGAACAACTTCCATCTTATAGGTTTAACCCTAACAACCACCAGTCAGAGCAGACTTTGTAAGTATATCTGATAATAATTTTACAGTAAGATTGGAATGCACCAAAAATAACCATCTTAGATTTTAAAGTGAGCAATGTTTTCATATTTTGGTGGTGTTTGTGTCAAATATACACAATTACCTTTAAAAGTAGGAGAGATAATTATAATCAAATGGGAAAGATATAGTTCCAGTTAGTTCAAAATAAGTGTTTTTACTAGCACTGACATACCTTTACTGTATATCATGAATTTTCTGGATGCTAACTATTCATGTGACAAGGATACATTTTTTAGTGCTGAATTAATTCCTTTATTAGAAGGTAAATTTTCTACATTAGCTACTTTGTGGTATAGATGTGCATGTAATTAAACCCTACTAAATTTAGTAAAGAGACAAATCAACTGGACATTGATATACAAACTGTAAACTTTAGCCATTGCACATAACATGATGTTGACAACATTTTATATTTGGAATAATTGCAAAAACACGTGGAAACATCGAATGTTGGAGCAAGAGTAGGCTTGCTCAGCCATTCAATTCGATCATGGTTAGTCATCTTATTTCAGCACCACACTCCGCTCCCTCCCCGTACCCCTTAAAGCCTTTAATGTCTATAAATCTATCTCCTTCTTTCTTGAGTATATTCAATGAATTGGCCTCCACCAACTTGTGTGGTAAAGAATCCACCACCTTCTGAGTAAAGAAATTTCTCCTCACCTCAGTCAGAAATGGTCGACCATGTACCGACAATGTGACCTGTTGTTCTAGAACCCCTAGCCAAGGGACACATTATACCTGCATCCAGTCTCTCCAGTTCTGTCAGAATTTTATACATTTCAATGAGATCCCTTCTCATTCTTCAACACTAGTGAATCCAGACTTAATATATACAATCTCCCCTCCTTTGACAAATCTGCCACTCCAGGAAACAACCTGGTGAGTCTTTGTTCTAATGCAGGTATATCTTAAGATCAGTAAGTAGACTATGACTGTATAAACTATGATAAACTCTTTGACTTGTAACAGGTTAGGTTAACCCATGTCTCCATGAACCAACTAGTTTTATTTATTCTCCCTCATCTGAACACTGCTTTTTTGAGTTTCTTCATGAAACAAAGGTATTTTTGAGTAAATGTTGGCCAGTAAGGAGGAGTTGCTGTGCTTCTCCAGTTCATTATTTCCTGATGCTGTTTATTTTTAAAATGTGGGTAAAACTGTGGTCCAGATATTTATAGGAAAGGTGCAAGGGCGATAATAGTAGATGGGAAATGTAGAGATTCTCATAATTTTAATAACAGGACCTCATAATTTTTTTTCTCTTATTTCCCACCCAGCACCTGACTAAATTGGCAAGCTGGCCAGCTATCACAGGATACAAGTCACAAGCATCAGAAGGCTGCAGCCAGAGACCCATGTGGACAGTCCCCAGCAATCAGGAAGTGTTGAGACCAGAGATCGGGGCTCAATAAGAATGGGGAAGTGTGATGAACAAGAGGATAGAAGATCAGTCTTGGGCAGGGTGAGGAAAACAGAGGTATTCTAGGGAAAGAAGGCTGGAGACTTGGTCTGTGGGAATGGAGCAGGGAAGCCGATCCAAACTAGGATTAGGACTGGCCTGGAGATCAGGGTTAGTAGAGTGGTGCTGAAGCAGAGTACCAATCAGAGGGATCAAAGCCAGAGATCAGAGCTCATGTAGGAGAAAAAGATGACCCTGAGGAGTTAAAGGTTGGTGACCTGGGAAAAGGTAGAGGAGAACCAGTTAAAGGAGATCAGAACATAGTAAATATGTAACAAAGAGGCAGTCAGAAAGAAAGAAGACCAAGAATAAGGGCTTGGTGTTGGTGCAAAAGTGGAAATTGAGAGAGAGGAAGGCCAGAGATTGGCGGGGGAAAGAAGTATCCTGAAATCAGCAAAGTGGAGGCTGAAGTAATGGAGTCATAGAGATGTACAGCACAGAAACAGACCCTTCGGTACAGCCTGTCCATGCCGACCAAATATCCCACTCAATCTAGTCCCACCTCCCAACACCCGGCCCATATCCCTCCAAACTCTTCCTATTCATATACCCATCTACATGCCTTTTAAATGTTGCAATTGCACTGGCCTCCACCACTTCCTCTGGCAGCTCATTCCATACACGTACCACCCTCTGTGTGAAAGAGTTGCCCCTGACGTCTCTTTTATATCTTTCCCCTCTCACCCTAAACCTATGCCCTGTCTTGAGAGACTCTGGGAGCACAGCAGCACCACCTCACTGGCCAACTAACTGTACTCCACACTTAATTTAAAATACCACACCATGTAATAATCTGTTGAAAACTTAATCAGCAGTTATCCCTTTTTCTACATTTTATACAGATGCGTAGTGTGCATGTGTGATTTTGAATTAAGGCAACTACTTCGAGTCTTGCCCTGCAGCCATGAGTTTCATGCCAAGTGTGTCGACAAATGGCTGAAGGTAAAATGAACTTACAATCATACACTTTGACCTGGTATCTATGTCTCCTCCTTCATTATTTTTATGATTTGAGTTTAACCTTTCTTATGCAAAAGATTTGAGAATATTTGCACAGCATTGATTCTCTTTATTTGCTATAGCTTGCATTGACAAAACTGTCATTAATTTGCTTCCGAGAGATCAATCTGAATTATTGGGAATACTGTAGTATTTGTGTTAGAGTTTGCCAAAAAACATTACCTTCAATCAACACAATGTTTTATGTCATCTCAGTATGTCTAAGACATTAGAAATGTTCTCATCTAATACAAAGTACTGACCACACTTTATCATTGCTCAATTTGTGTTTTGACTTGTTGTTTCTGGCAAAAAAAAGTCTAGTTGAAGAAAATTGCATCACTGTTTCTAATTACACTGCAAGCTTTTGTTTTGTTTAAGCAGTATAATTTCACAAATAGTGCAATCAAAAAAAATATTGTATTTCTGTAGTAACTTCCATACCCTTGGTCTCAGTTGATGATTGGTGAACAAACTGAGTATTAATTGACAGGCATTTATGGTAATACATTCAGATAAACAGCTGGGAAAAAGCTGATGTTAGAATATTGGACTTTAGAGCAGTTTCAATTTGTTTATTTTGGAGTATGGATCTGTATATTCCATTTTTGTAAACCTAATTGTGCTTCATAAAATCAAGGTGTAAAGTATCTACTGAAACGTCTATTCAGCTTTTTTAGGAAAAGATCAAATCTTTGCATATTTATGATCAATTCACTTTTTTGTTGTATCCATTTGATCTGTATAGAGGCCAACAATCTATTCAGTGTAACATTCAGGAAACAGAGTTACCATATTTTATTGAATGAGTAAGTTGCCTAAAATGATGCTGATTGGGCAGGTTCTAAGCCTTTAGGACTCAGGATAGATCTGGGGAACCAGCAGATACAGCTAAGTGTTATGATACGGGCTTAGGAAAAGCCTGGGGTTCTGTGAATGCACCAGCTTGTTATCTCATCGAATATTATAACTTGGGGTCAGTAAAATAATATCTTTTGGTGATCCAAACTGCATGTGTGCCACAAAAGTGGGCAATACTTAACACTCACAACCCACTTTACACATAGTAGGACTGAAGTCACTAGAAAAGAAAATTGGTGGAAGTAAAATCCCAGTGTGGTTATGCCCAAAACAATTTCACGTACCCCGCATCTCTTTCACGTGTGCCTGCATATTTGCATTTTCAGTCATTTGGAAGGCATACAGATGAACTTAAGACCCGTGCTATGGATCGGGCCAGATCCCCTCGAAACATTTTAAGAAAGTGGCCCAGACTCTAACTTTGCTGCTTGTTTTAAGCAGGTGTAGTGCTAATATTCCAGGAGGGATGCAGCTGGTCAAACCACTTAGTTTTAAACAAAACATTATTTATTTACAAAACTACCAAATGAAACATACACAAACGAGAACAGCACGTAGAAAAACTTAACTAATCTGAAAACTCAACAGATTATCCCAACTTAATGATGCTGTTCCCAATATTTGCAACAATCCCCATGAACACCCCTTGGCACAAAAGGTAAAATCAAACACAGGGTCTTCTAAGAGAGAAGTCCGAGAGAGGGATCGACATGGACCTGCCTCTTTCATTTAGCTGTTGCTTGGACCAACAGCCTCAAACTGCCTGACTGCTTTCAGGAAAGTACCAGACTGCCAAAACCAAATCAAACCAGAGAAAAGCTGAGCTGGGAGAACTGGCCACTTTCCTTTCATTGTGCAAGTGTTATTTTAAAAACTTGAAAGCCTTTGGCCTGAGGCAGTATCAGTTAGCTATAATCAAACAGGCCCTAAAACCCTTCATAGATTCATAGAGATGTACAGCAAGGAAACAGACCCTTTTGGTCCAATTTGTCCAAGCCAACCAGATCTCCCAAACCAATCTAGTCGCACCTCCCAATACCTGGCCCATATCCCCCCAAACCCTTCCTATTCATGTACCCATCCAGATGCCTTTTAAGTGTTGCAATTGTACCAGCCTCCACCACTTCCTCTAGCAGCTCATTCCAAACACGTACCACCCTCTGTGTGAAAACGTTGCCCCTTAGGTCTCTTTTATATCTTTCTCCTCACCCTAAACCTATGCCCTCTACTTCTGGACTCCCCCATCCCGGGGAAAAGACTTTGTCTATTTATCATATCCATGCCCCTCATGATTTTGTAAACCTCTATAAGGTTACCCCTCAGCTTCCGACGCTCCAGGGAAAACAGCCCCAGCCTATTCAACTTCTCCCTATAGCTCAAATCCTCCAACCGTGGCAACATCCTTGTAAATCTTTTCTGAACCCTTTCAAGTTTCATAACATCTTTCAGATAGGAAGGAGACCAGAATTGCACATTAATATTCCAACAGTGGCCTAACCAATGTCCTATACAGCCGCAACATGACCTCCCAACTCCTGTACTCAATACGCTGACCAACATAGGAAAGCATACCAAAGGCCGCCTTCACTATCCTATCTACCTGCGACTCCACTTTCAAGGAGCTATGAACCTGCACTCCAAGGTCTCTTTGTTCAGCAACACTCCCTAGGACCTTGCCATTAAGTGTATAAGTCCTGCTAAGATTTGCTTTCCCAAAATGCAGCATCTCACATTTATCTAAGTAAATTCCATCTGCCACTTCTCAGCCCATTGGCCCATCTGATAAGATCCTGTTGTAATCTGAGGTAATCTTCTCTGCTGTCTACTACACCTCCAATTTTGCTGTCATCTGCAAACTTACTAACTATACCTCTTTTGCTCGCATCCAAATCATTTATATAAATGATGAAAAGTAGTTGACCCAACACCAATCATTGTGGCACTCCACTGGTCACAGGCCTCCAGTCTGAAAAACGACCTTTCACCACCAACTTCTGTCTTCTACTTATGAGCCAGTTCTGTATCCAAATGGCTAGTTCTCCCTGTATTCCATGAGATGTAACCTTGCTAACCAGTCTCCCATGGGGAACCTTGTCGAATCCTTTACTGAAGTCCACATAAATTACATCTACCGCTCTGCCCTCATCAATCCTCTTTGTTACTTCTTCAAAAAAACTCAAACCAAGTTTGTGAGACATGGTTTCCCATGCACCAAGCCATATTGACTATCCCTAATCAGTCCTTGCCTTTCCAAATATATGTACATCTTGTCCCTCAGGATTCCCTCCAACAACTTGCCCACCACCGTCAGGCTCACTGGTGTATAATTCTCTGGCTTTTCCTTACCACTTTTCTTTAAACAGTGACACCACATTAGCCAACCTCCAGTCTTCCGGCATCTCACCTGTGACTATCGATGATACAAATATCTCAGTAAGAGGGCCAGCAATCTCTTCCCTCGCTTCCCACAGAGTTCGAGGGTACACCTGATCTGGTCCTGGGGATTTATCCACTTGAATGGTTTTCAAGACATCCTGCACTTCCTCCTCTGTAATATGGACATTTTTAAGATGTCACCATTTATTTCGCTACGTTCTACATCTTCTACAGTCCTTTTCCACAGTAAATACTCACTTAGTATCTCCCCATTTTCTGCTCCACAGACAAGCCGTCTTGAGGGGCCCTATTCTCTCCCTAGTTACCCTTTGTCCTTAATGTATTTGTAAATACCCTTTGGATTCTCCTTAACTCTATTTGCCAAAGCTATCTCATGCTCCCTTTTTGCCCTCCTGATTTCCCTCTTAAGTATACTCCTACTCTCTTAATACTCTTCTAAGGATTCACTCAATCTATCCTGTCTGTATCTGATATATGCTTCCTTCTTTTTCTTAACCAAACCCTCAATTTCTTTAGCCATCCAGTATTCCCTATACCTGCCAGCCTTTCCTTTCATCCTAACAGGAATATACTTGCTCTGGACTCTCATTATCTCATTTCTGAAGGCTTCCCATTTTCCAGCGGTCCCTTTACCTGTGAGCATCTGCCCCCAATCAGCTTTTGAAAGTTCTTGTCTAATGCCGTCAAAATTAGCCTTCCTTCAATTTAGAACTTCAACTTTCAGATCTGGTCTATCCTTTTCCATAGAATTATGGTCGCTGTCCCCAGAGTGCGCCCCCACTGATACCTCAGTCACCTGCCCTACCTTATTTCCGAAGAGTAGGTCAAGTTTTGCACCTTCTCAAGTAGGTACATCCACATACTGAATCAGAAAATGTTCTCGTATACACTTAACAAATTCCTCTCTATCTAAACGCTTAATACTATGGCAGTCCCAGCCTATGACTGGAAAGTTAAAATCCCCTACCATAAACCACCCTGTTATCCTTACAGATAACTGAGATCTTCTTACAAATTTCTTTCTCAATTTCCTTCTGACTATTAGGGGGTCTATAATACAATCCCCATAAGGTGATCATCCCTTTCTTATTTCTCAGTTCCACCCAAATAACTTCCTTGGTTGTATTTCCCGGAATATCCTCCCTCAGTACAGCTGTAATGCTATCCCTTATCAAAAACGCCACTTCCCCTCCTCTCTTGCCTCCCTTTCTGTCCTTTCTGTCGCACTTGTATTCTAGAACATTAAGCTACCAGTACTGTCCATCCTGAGCCAGCTTTCTGTAATTGCTATGATATCCCAGTCCCATGTTCCTAACCATGCCCTGAGTTCATCTGCCTTTCCTGTTAGGTTTCTTGCATTGAAATAAATTAAATTTAATGTATCAGTCCTACCTTGTTCTCTGCTTTGTCCCTGCCTGCCCTGACTGTTTGACTCGCCTTTGTTCTCAAGTGTACCTGCTCAGATTGATTTCTTTCCTCACTATCTCCCTGGGTCTCCCATACACCAGCTCCTCAGCCATGCATTCATCTGCTCTATCCTCCTATTCCTGCCCTCACTAGCTCATAGCAGCAGGAGTAATCCAAATATTACTACTCTCGAGGACCTCCTTTTTAAATTCCTGCCTTATTGTCTGTAATTTACCTTCAGAATCTCAACCTTTTCCCTTCCTATGTCGTTGATTCCATATGATCTCTTGGAACTCACTGTACCCCTTATTGCATTAAAACCAGTCTCAGTACCAGAAACTTAGCTGTTCGTGCTACGTTCCCCTGAGAATCCAACACCGCCCTACTTTTTCCAAAACACCATACTTGTTTGAAATGGGAATCGCCACAGATGACTCCTGCACTAGCTGCCTACCTCTCTTACCTTTCCTGGAGTTAACCCATCTATGTGACAGTATCCGCAACTTTTTCTCCCTTCCTATACCTGCCATCCATCACATCCCCTTGCTCTTGTAAATTCCTCATTGCCTCTAACTGTCTCTCCAACCGATCCATTCGATCTGATAGGATTTGCAATCAATGGCATTTATTGCAGATATGATCCTCAGTAACCCATAAACTTTCCCTAAACTCCCACATCCGACATGAAGAGGATATCTCTGTACCAAAGGCCATTTTTGCTTCTTTCAGTCTACAGACCCAGAAAATAGCACTGTCTTATTCCTCTACAAAACACTGCTCCAGTTTAAATTAATACTTATGGCTTATGTTTTAAGTTTAATCCAGAGACATATCTCAATAAAACATATAATCAAGAAAGAGCCCACTCTACTCACTACTGTAGTCTTACTGTAAGGCCACACTTAAAATATCTACTTACCTGTTTCTGTGCTGTGACCTCTCCCAAACAGGTTCCTCCAAGATTAGTCGTGAATTTCACTGTTTGTTAATTCTCCCAGACGCACTCCAATGTCCAGCGATACATAAATACAAACAGCAAAGGCAGTAACTGTGCAGGTTCACTGCTGTGTTAGTTAGTTATGTGGGTTTCTTTCTCTCTCTCTGTCTCTCCTGCACTGACTTCACCATGTGCTGGCTTTGTCTGTTCCTCTCCCTTTTAAAAGTGCTGTTGTTTTGACTTTTTTTCTCTCCAAAATTGCAAAACAATGCAACAGCATATAAAACAGTAATTGCTGCTCCTGGAATTCGAGGAAATCACCTCCAATACCTAAAACACCTCAAAAAAGGAGCAGCTGTTACAACCAGAAATTTTTCCTTTCCTCCATCTTGGATTACCCAGAATCCCCTCAAACTTAGACTTTTCGGAGCCTGTGTCTTTTATGACCACTGAAAAAAAATCCAAGGACAACATAACCTTTTTAAAGAAGCAGCATCATTACACCCGAGAGATATCATTAACTATTATTTTTATGCATAGTAGGTGAATGTACAGAATAGTCATTATAATCAAATTTCACCTTGACATAACTAATTAAGAAGTCAAAACATATACTATGCCATCAGCAGACCCAGCCAATACTTCCTAAGCAAGGAATCTTGTATACTGATGTGTTCTGGATCTCCCTAAAAATAGAAGAGTTTGTATAAATCCATCGAAACTGGGTACGAAGTTTAAAAAGCTGAAAATGTGTTGCTGGAAAAACGCAGCAGGTCAGGCAGCATCCAAGGAGCAGGAGAATCGACGTTTCGGCCTGAGCCGTTCTTCAGGAATTCCTGCTCCTTGGATGCTGCCTGACCTGCTGCGCTTTTCCAGCAACACATTTTCAGCTCTGATCTCCAGCATCTGCAGTCCTCACTTCCTCCACAAAGTTTAAAAAGTCAAGAAATACAGCAGTGAAATTTCACATACTATTTTTCCAGTAAAGTTGGTATAAACAGCAATACTACTTGAAGGTTATGACAACACATGTAGAGCTCATTAATTCTGCTTTAGCTTTACTGTATATTGCTGAGTAATATGTGCTGTTCATTCACTTTATAGAGAGCCGTATCATAGAGTTTGGTATAATGGGATAAATATTCGCCGATGGTAAATTTATGACATGATTTTGCCTCAGTGTAATTTTATTCAATTCTTTCTCGGCATCATCACCTGTTCCTGTGACACCTAATATGTGATTTTAAAAAATATATATGAATAATTGTAAAAGATATTTACTTTCTTTCCCATTCATTTTTGTACTCTGCTACATATAGTTACTTTTGCTGAAATTGCATTGAAGAGTTTTTTTCAGTTCTTCATTGTGTATTTAACCACACAAGATATACAACGATGTTCTGTTTAACTGTGCAATGAGCATTTAACAAGCAAGAATGCAATAGTTTCAATATTTAAATAAACCTGAAGATACTAACATCACCTGGAATCTGTTCTGGAATTTTAAAATAACTTGAATTGGGATAAATGCAAAATGTGCCATTGGATGCATTGCAAATATTTTGGGAGAGTTGGAAGAGGTATGCTGAATTTATGATTTGTGCCTTTTATTGTTGTATAATAAAATGCTGTAATGCATGATTAGTAATCTAACGTGTTTATTTCAGATTCTGCTCCAGATACACGGGTCATCCTACATTAACATAGGAACTGGGAGTGGGAGTAGGCAATTCAGCCCTTCTTGCCTGCTCCACCATTTACCATGATCATGACTGACCTTATCCTGGTCTCAACTCCACTTTCCTGCCTGCTTCCCATAGCCCTGTATTCCACTTTTCATCAGAAACCTATCTGTTCCTTTCTTGAGAAATCTGTTGGTTGATTCTGCCTCCACTGCACCCTGAGCAGTGAGTTCTACAGATTCACAACCCTCTGAGAAAATGTGAGGCATGCTGCATGAATATCAGTGTCTGTTTTGTGTGAAGTGATATATGGTTAAGATGAATCCATGAAGATACTTGAGTTTGGGACCAGGAATCACAGGATTGGTTTATGACGTTTTTTCAGTATACTTTTGATTTTAGTGTCTTCAAAATGTAATACAAATATATTAAACATGATTTTGCTTTTCTTTTTCTCCAGGCAAATCGTACATGTCCAATTTGTCGAGCTGATGCTTCGGAAGTTCACAGAGATTCAGAATGAAACCAATCAAATAGCACAAATTTGGGTGTACTTTGTGGCATATAAATGAACTATTCATTGAACTTAACCTATTGTGGCTTCCAGCCTTCCCTTTACATTAAGGGTCATAATGTGATGCAGTCATTTGACCTTCCTTTGCACTGTGTGATTCAATGACTTATAAAGCTTATATAGTCTTCACATTGAAACAATTATGGGATTGTTATACTAACAGTGTGATTGGAACTCCAAAGATTTTTTTTCAGCTTAAATTTGTGTGTGCACTAACATTCCCTGGTTTTTGTGTGATCATTCCAGGTGTTGCTGCAGGATTACTATAGATGTGATCTTTTGGCATGTGTGCTTTTTTGATTTTATTTATATATATATATATATATATATATATATATATAATATATATATATGTATAAATAAAGAGGTAGTTAAACTGTTTTAGCGATCTACCTTATAGAGCATTCAGGTACTGTGAGTGAGTATGATTGTAAGCGTGCAAGTATTTTAGCCACATGTACTACTTCCAGACAAGCTTAAGTACTGGCATAACGTGAGTTGTATGTGTGTAGTCTTAATTATGCTGAAATGTATAGCTGTGTTATTTAAACAGTACTAGTACTGTACACTGGTTTCTCTCTTTGTTTGCAGTTGCACACTGTATACTAAGGGTGCAACAATTATGAATTTTTTTTCACTCAGTTGCTCCTCAGTATTTTATATTGGCAGATTAGAAGAGCATATATTTATAACACACCCCAGCTAAATGATTAAGGGTGAAAGATTGTGCAAATTTATAAAACTATTATTACCCAGAGAACCAAAGCGGTGAGTGGCTGAAATAATTTGCTGCGTTTTCCTGTAATATATGGTGACTGGAAGTCTTATACAAGCAGAGTGACAGAGGTTTAAAACTGGGTGTGCTATAAAAATATCATTTATTGCTAGATATTACTGGCCAGTCTAAAAATGTGGGTCTCAGGTGTGCAACAAAGTC
The DNA here is from genome assembly GCF_004010195.1 of Chiloscyllium plagiosum. Lineage (NCBI taxonomy): Eukaryota > Metazoa > Chordata > Chondrichthyes > Orectolobiformes > Hemiscylliidae > Chiloscyllium > Chiloscyllium plagiosum. Next base: position 139,530,035 of record NC_057711.1, on the reverse strand, counting down.
CTATCAGCACCTTAAAATGTAACCTTGGTTGTTAAACTACTTTGCTATCTTGAAAAATTTAATTCTCTGCTTTATCCTTTGATCTTAATATCAATGCCATGTTTTAACACTACCTTCAACTTAATGTTGCTTTCTTTTAAAAATCTGGTTTGAGCACAGCATAAGTAGGCACTCTGCTCCAAATTTTATACTAGCTTTCAGCTCCGCCTTTCAAATTATATTTCTAACTAATTGAATATTTTCTCCCATCTTTAATTTTTAGTTCCATTGTATGTAATATTTTATATAATTACATTTTCTTAGATTTGGTTATATACGTTTCTCCATGTATATCTCAAACTAACCCAATTAGAATTATTCACACTTGCAAAAGGCCAAGTCACAGAACTAAGCAGATTCTGTTTTAAAACTTGTAGGAAAGCATTGAGCAGTTATTTTTTGCCCCTGAGCAATTATTAGACCAGAGACCTATTACGTCGTGATGAGGACAATAATCAACAGTCATGAAGAGCTCCTCAAAAGAAGTATTTGATTCAATTCTAAGGAAATTTTGTAAAGAAAAATTACTATTTTTATAGTATAGTCGGGATTAATTGTTGAATGTGAACATTTGGGGATAAAGTAGAGATCATACAGATTTGCAATGAAGAAAAAACGAAACTTATTTTTTGTTTCTCCAAGAATGTCATTGCTCAGTGGTCATCTTTGAATCTGTATTGATTATTCTTGTAGACTTAACACTTTGCTAGTAAAAATTGAACCCAATGTTTGATTAAAGCAATGATTGCAATCTGTTGGTTTGGAAACTGTTATTATGAATACAACTTGAGACTTATTGTAATTATTTAATGGTCACACCTACAGCAGGTGATTTATTTGTTTTCTATTTGGTTGGATTATTGAGATGTTTGGGAACTTGGTATTGTCACAGATCAGACCTGTCTATAACTGCTTAACACTTAAATTGGGTGCAAAAGCAGAACTAATGTTCCCTTCCCCTACCTAATTATTTTTCATTTTATAAACATGGTCTAAAAAAATCTTGGAACTGATGATTTCTGGTCTTTTGCTTCAGTTGTAGTAGAAACTAAATGCAAACCCCATCTGTGGACTCAAGTTTTCTTCTCTCTATTTTCATCATGGAATAATGGTATCAGTATGTCAATGTTATTGGTTTGAAACATGCTATAAAATTGGATTCAGTAGAATTTCACAAGAACGTTGAGTAATCCGACCACCAAGAAATTTGTCTTGAGTCTGTGTTTTTGATTTTCAGTATTCACCAGATGTTACCAACCAGTGTTAATTTTTCACACACATGCTGCTGGTCCTGAACTGAATGCTGTTTCTCAAGGCCTATCTAGTGTTTCTAAAAGACTTGCTGAAAGCTTTGCTCAGACATTTAAAATGCAAGAATAGATGCCTAATTTATCTGTTCAGTTATTTGTATAAACATGAGCATTCTTTATCATTGAGCCTGAATGCATTGTGTGTGGGTTCTTGAATGGAAATTAGATATATATAAAGAAAATTTGCTGAAATTTTCAACATTGCACAATGAATTTGTAAACTTAACTAGAATGACCTGTATTTCAGAACGTTTGATAAATTCTAAGCTAATTGCTCTTATTTATTATTTATGCAACACAACATTTGCACATCATGAAAGAGAAGTTGGAAATGCAAGTCTTTTAGAAATGCTGTTTTTCTCCTCTTGTCCAGTCTCTTCTCAGTTACATCTATGATTTCTCTGACATTTTATCATCCGTTTCAGAATTTCCAGTTTGTGGGCTCCAGCCGCCTCCTGTTTACTATGACCGTGCAGTCCCTTTACATGTCCATCTCCCATCAGGATGGTCTCAGGGCTCTGTGTGCTTCTAGAAAAAAAGCCTAAACTGTCTTCTTCCACCACCACCCTCCTCCGTGTGGCCGAGCTCGTTCTCACTTCAAACAACTTCTCTTTTAATCCTTCTCACTTTCTTCAGGTCAAAGAGTTACTCACATGGGGCCCCATTTATTCCTGTCTCTTTGTGGAGTACATGAACATTTCTTGTTCCAGTCCTTTCCGGCCACCAACCACAACCTTCTCCAGTGTATCAATGATCTCGCTGGTGCTGCTTACCTCTCTCATCCAGAATTGGGATGGTTTATCAATTTCTCTTCCAATTTCAACCTTGTTCTCACCTTCATCTGGTCCATCTCTGACTCCTCCCTTCTTTTCCTTGGCAAGTCTGTTTCTATTTCTCAGGAAAGGCAGTCCGTCAATATCAACTACAAATCAACCAACTCTACATTTACCTTGAATGTACTTCCTCACATCCTACTTCCTGTAAAGACTCTTCCATTCACACAGTTCCTGTGTCTCCATCACATCTGTTCTGATGATGCCAACTTTGAAGAGGAGGCTTCCAAAATGTCCACCTTCCTCAACTCTTGATTCCCCAGCAATATAATTGAAAGGGCCCTCAGCCAGGTCTGACCCATCTCCCGTAGTTCAGTCCTTACCCCCTTCTCTTCCCTGACACAACGGAGGTAGAGCTCCCCTCCCTTTTGTCCTGACCTTCCATCCCACCAGTTTCCACAGTTAGAGGATTATTAGCCCCCTCCAGCAGGATGCCACCACCAGACATATATTCTTCTCCTCTCCCTTGTCAGCCTTCTGCAAGGACCATTCCTCTGGGTCCACTCCTCCTTCACTCCCAGCAGCCCCCTCAAAGCCCCAGGCACCTTCCCCTGCAACAGCAGTAGTTGTAACTTGTTGAAAACCTGCTCATTTATTTCCGCCCTCTTAAGTATCCAAAGGCCCAAACGCACCTTCCAAATGAAGCAGTGCTTTACCTGCGCTTCACTCAATCTGGTGTATGCTCACTGCTCATTATGTGATCTCCTCTGTATTGAAGAAGCAAAGCATAGATTGGGTGACCACTTCATGGAACATCTACATTCTGTCCGCAAAAAGATCCTGAGTTTCAAATTGCCTGCCACTTCAACGCACCACCTTGTTCCCTGGCCAAAGTTTATCTCAAGATTGCTGTAGTGCTCCAGCAAAATTTAGCTTAAGCTGGAAGAACAGCGCTTCACCTTCTGCTTGGAAACTCTATCTACATCTGGACTCAATATGTAGTTCGACAGTTTTGGAGCTTGAGGCACCTTCTCCATGTCCTTATCCTCAGCCCCATGCACCAGGCCTTTGTATCACATGGTCACTACTCATTGTTAGCTGCTAACAATCACCATGAGCATCTAATCATTCTTCTAAGCTGACCATTACCCAATCTTTTGTCTGTCCAACTGTTCTTCTGTCCGAGCTCTGTGTCCACTTATAGTTTACCCCATCGGTCGGTCGTGTGCACACCTATATAAACACAAATTTTTCCTAGCTACCATCAGTTCCGAAGACAGGTCACCAGATGCAAAACATTAGCTGATCTCCCTCCACAGATGCTGCCAAAACTGCTGAGATTTTCCAGCAATTGTTTTAAATAAATGCTGGATTGTTACGATGCAGTCTGTTCTAGCATCATTATATGGATATTTACAATTAATTCTGATTCTAAAGTTATGGGACTTTGTTGAAATGTATACATTCTACTTAAGAAAATTTGTAGCTTGGGTAATGTTATGTCTGTCCTTGAAAATGGCTATAGGAGACTAATTGAAAGAGCTCCTATCTGTCTTAAAACAACATTGAAGTTAGCGTTTTCTGTTATCAGTGCTTTCTTTAACTATTTCCTGTAACACCAAATATAAACAACTCACAACTGCCGCATGATACCACATTGCATTACAATGACATTTCTAGTGACAATGCATTATAAGCAGAATGTACACAGATATTGTATCCCTGCTACACTGCGAGCACTTAAAATGTTTTTAAGCAGCTGTATATCAGTTGTTTTGCTTATAGTGTACTATAGCTATGAATGCTGAGACTGAAATGCATACGTAGTATTAACTGGACAACATCATTTAGGTTGAACAGTGCTGCCTTATTTGTTAAAATAGACCATAATCTTCTTCATAAAAAAGTTAATTATCATTGTGACCGTATAACTTAGGAAGTCCAACCTGAAGGATAAAATTTGCGTAAGCCAGGATTGGAGTTTTTTTTAATTTGGGGGGAAGGAATATATAACTTAGTTATATATTCCTTATAACTTAGTTGAATGATGTAAATTGAGGCTGAGAGGAGGTACTGTAATAGTTAGGTTGGGTTATTGGCAAAGTTAATTGTTGCACTCTTAATACTTAATCACTTTTGAAATGTTTCTCATGTTGTTTGCATGGAAACTCTAGAACAGTTGTGTGCAGACCTTGCTTTCTGTGGTCAGTGTGTACTAAACACATGTGCATGTGTATCAAAGGAGACCATATTGGCAACGGCTGCTTTTGCCCAGCTAGGTCTGGTGTGGGTGGAAATGGAGAGTCATGCTGAACTATTACTGCCATGAAATGAAATGCGCATTTATATATTTAATCCCGCAGTCCGTATGATACAAGAAAAGCAACAATATACAATAAGATTTAATATGTCTTGGTCAACCCCACAAGTTTATTGATTGTGTCCTGCTTAAAGTTTTGTGTTTTGCATGGGTTTTTGGTGGATAGTTTCAAACTTACATTAATTTTGTAAACAAAAATCAATAAGATCTTGTGATATCCCAGGTTATAGTCATTATATTGAGAAGCCAAAACTAGACTGCTAAAGTTTAAACATTTAGCATTACTTGGTCCATTGTCTTAATACTGTCGTATTGGATTCTGGAATGCTAGTTTTTCAACAGCAGTCTAAACTTTGAGGAGAAGCATAACCTAAAGCACAAAATCTGGGTCATCTTTAGGTCTTAATAGACATTTTAGTGTGGGATTTTTCTTTGGTACATATACATTTACCTCATTTTGCCACTTATGTATTTAAAATTGCTAACGAATCAGAAACAAAAACAAATTATTTCTATTGACTTCATTTTGGAGTGTTTCATTAAATCATACATACATTGTATCATTTACTATGACAAGTAGTTTTCAATGTTGTATTATAAATCGACCTGTAACCAAATCATTTGAAGGCTTGATAAATTTTTAACAAAATTTGTACATTTTTTATGAAAGTTACTAGTAATGCTTTACTAAGTAGTGCAATTAATTTTTATTTTTAATCCCTGTGCCCAGTTTTGGAGTTGAGAGGGTTGTTCATTAATAAATGTACGATGTATACTTGCTCAGTTGACTTTTTATCTTGGCTGGTCAGAATGTTGACTTTATTTTTCTACCAACATTTTCTGTCTTTTATCCCACAAGTCTAGAGATATTTTCTCATGTTATTTTGTGTTTAAAGAAATGAAATCAGTAAGATCTAAAAGATAGTGATCTAGCTCCATATCCATAATCCTGATGGGAAACTGGAATTATGAAATAAAAACAAAGTAAGTTGGCGTATAATGGCTGCCAGTGTTTGAGGAGAGATCGACAGTGAGTTTTTAAACATGATCAGCTCTCTCATCTCTGCATCCTTGCTGATTCTGTCGCTCCTAGTTTTGCCAGTGATGATGAATCGACCCCTGTAAGCCAAGAAACTTGAACTGTCGATGGGCAGGCAAGCTGGCTTCTGGTGGTTGGCTGCTGACCAACTAGTTTCCAGTTTCTGCTCTGTTGTTGTGGTCTTCCCTCTCGATTATGTATCATAAGTTTAATTCAAATGTCTTGCTTAAAAATTTGTGTATTAAATTTTTTTAAATTGCCACACTTTTGCTAAAAAAAACATACGTGTAGACTGTTTAAATATCCTGCACTGAAATCAGGCCTGCAATTGAATCGACCTTCTGAGCAGAATCTGCCTTTGAAACATCATTTTGTTCCAGGAAATCTGCTAATTATAACTACTAGGGTCACCCTTTGGAAAGGGAGTGCCAGAATTGGGATGATAATGTTGGCAGCTGAAAATGTGTTGCTGGAAAAGCGCAGCAGGGCAGGCAGTATCCAAGGGACAGGAGAATCGACGTTTCGGGCATAAGCCCTTCTTCAGCATCCCTCGGATGCTGCCTGACCTGCTGCGCTTTTCCAGCAACACATTTTCAGCTCTGATCTCCAGCATCTGCAGTCCTCACTTTCTCCGCGATGATAATGTTGGCAGTCTGGAAAGATAACAGGAGTGCTTAGCAAATTATCATTTCTCTGTAGAAGAAGAAATTTTGTAGGCTATAAAGAAAAAGGGAAATGAGACCTATCAGAGACACCTCTATGAAGAGCACAGGGTTTGTCTTCAGTGAGAACATGAAATCGAACCGCATCTGGCATCCCTTCAAGAATATGACCAGGAAAAAAGCTGGATTTATAAGATTTGCTTTGGTAATGGTAACCATGAAACTGCTGAAAAGCATGACTGGTTCATTACCCTTCAGGGAAGGAACCCTACATCATAGAACAATACAGCACAGAACAGGCCATTCAGCCCACGATGTTGTGCCGAACATTTGTCCTTACCAGTCTAAGCAATGTGGTTGATTCAGCTGCCTTATGTGAGATAGAAAGCCACACTGTCTTATGAAAGCTGCTTTCTAACAGAATCATGAAACAAATAATTTGCTTCACACAATATCTTTCACAACATCAAGATGTCCAAAATGCTTTGTGGCCAATTAATTACTTTAAAGTGTAGCCATTATTGTAGGGCAGCATGACAGCCAATTAGCACAGATGGTTAAATAAATGATATTTTGATCCGTTTAATGACATTTGTGGGATAAATATTGGCTAGGACATACCCACATTTTATTCAGTTAAGAATCACACAACACCAGGTTATAGTCCAATAGGTTTATTCGGAAGGACTAACTTTCGGAGTGCTGCTCATTCATCAGGTAGCTGTCAAGGAGCAGTGCTCCGAAAGCTAGTGCTTCCAAATAAGTCTGTTGGACTATAACCTGGTGTTGTGTGATTTTTAACTTTGTCCACCCCAGTCCAATACTGGCACCTCCACATCTTGGATATATTTTATTCAAGTTGTGCCATGGAGTATTTTACGTGCAGATGAGAGGGCTGACAGTACTTCAATTCTAGAAAACATCTGCATTGTACAGTACTGAGTACATATTACAGAGGCATCACTGATGCTGTTCACTGGTACTAGGAAGAACTGAGACAGCCAACAAAGCTCGTTCTTGGGGTAACGAGAGAATGGCTAATAATAAAGCCTTGCCAGCGACTGACTCCTTTCAAGAATGGATAAGATTATTCTTTAAAAAAGTATTACAGGGCACTGGGGACATAGCTTCAAATCCAATCATAAAACTTGGTGGAATTTAAATTGGAATATAAACCTAACTTGAGTAATGATAACTATGAAGCTTGCATCAACTGTTGTAAAAACCCATCACATATTAAAACATCCCTTGGGATGTTGGAAGTGTGTAATCAGACAAAATTTGACACAGAGCCGGTGGCGGGGGGAGGGTTGACCTAGGTTCCAACCAGCATCTTGAAGGAGGGAAAGTATTTAGGGAGGAAATTTCAGAACTTCACACCAAGGCAGCTGATGGCAAACCCACCATAATAGGATAATAGAAGTTACTATCTGGGCGGCAACATTTTAGGTGAACTCAAGTTGACAGACAGTGAAAGATATGAGGCCAACCAGAAAAGTGGTGGAACAGTCAAATTGGTGAGCCTGGCCCATATCATAACTGAAGGTCAAACATGGATACTGAAATTTAGAATTCATAATTCAAGTCTATAATTGCCCTTGCTTACCATCACCCTTTTCTTTGCAGAGGAACAGAATCAATTTGAATATAACAGTTCTAAGGAAATTCCTGACTCAAAACTGCTTCCCACATGCTCCACCCAGTTCATTTGGCTTAAATGTGATCATTTGCTACATGAGTCATTAGTTTAGTCTTGCCTCCTACCGTATCCTGATGCCTTGATAAAAGAAACAAAATTGAGGAGCAAGGAACTTAGTGTTCCACGTTTAGTGGGAGACACTGCTGCTAAGATGTGTAAAACTTAATACCCTGCCATTCCATATTTTTAAATTATAATTGCAAATTTTCAAGGTGTGCAAGAGTAGAATGGTGCACAGTGCCATGGCTATTGCAAACGTCTTAAAGGGAAAACATCTGTGGAATCCATGAGAGAATAGTCAGTCATGTTTTTTTTTAAAACCTTTGAAGGGAAAATTGGCTAAACACCAGTGAGGATATAATAGAGACATATGCAGATAGAGTTAAAAGAAGCAGTGTGGAGGAGGCTTGTGTCGTGCCTAAAGATTGCTCGAAAACTAGAACATTTAAAGGGAGCTATTGAGACATCTTTATAATGCAATCTCTTTGCTGTGGATAACATACACTTCTATTTCGGCATTATTACTTTGATACTCAATCAGTACTGCAGCAGTGCAGATCCTTTCACCTTATGAAAAGTACTGTTAACACTTTCTTGTATTTCTAAAACTATTATTCCACAATTTTCCCACCCACCTCAGTAAATAAAATGGCTGGAACAAGAGGCAGTCTCCTCTACATTGGGGAGACAGGATGCCTACTTGCAGAGCCCTTCAGAGAACATCTCCAGGATACTTGCACTAACCAACCCCACTGCCCCGTGGCTGAAAACTTCAACTGCCCCTCCCACTCCCCCAAGGACATACAGGTCCTGGGCTGTCTCCATCGCGACATCCTAACCATCCAATGCCTGGAGGAATAGCACCTCATTTTCTGCCTTGGGACACTCCACCCCTTCGACATCAATGTGGACTTCACTAGTTTCCTCATTTCTCCTCCCACCTTATCTCAGTTCCAACCTTCCAACTCGGCTCCATCCTCATGATGTCTTACCTGTCCATCTTCCCACCTATCCTTTCCACCCTTCTTCTGACCTATCACCATTACCCCCACCTCTAGCTATCTATCACAATCTCAGCTACCTTTCCCCCCAGCCCTACTCCTTTCCCATTTATCTCTCTACCCCTTCAGCTCACAAGCCTCATTCTTGATGAAGGCCTCTTGGCAGAAACATTGATTCTCCTGCTCCTTGGATGTTGCCTGACCTGCTGTGCTTTTCCAGCACCACACTCTCGACTCTGATCTCCAGCATCTGCTGTCCCCACTTTCTCCTAAGACAGTTGGAGCAGTCCATCACTTCAGGTTTCAACTACTGTTCTATGTTTATCTAAATTATTCATGAAATTTTCAGAAAATTGATTCTGTAGGCTGTTCCCAGCCAGACGAAGTGGTGGAGCCTAGTACCGTTGCAGCATTTAAAAGGCATCTGGATGGGTACATGAATAGGAAGGTTTTAGAGGGATGTGGGCTGGGTGCTGGCAGGTGGGACTAGATTGGGTTGGGATATCTGGTCGGCATGGACAGGTTGGACTGAAGTGTCTGTTTCTGTGCTGTATATCTCTATGACTCAATGACCTGCCCCTTCACACACATCCACACACCTAAATGCTGTTTCTGAGAGATGCGTGCATTCTCACTCAGTGAGAAATCCACCCTATGCAGACTTTGAAAGTATACTAACACACTGGTAGGATATATGATGAGTCAGAATGGAAATTTAAAATTCAAGCCAGTGTACTAATATGCTGGAGAACTGTGCTTAATGTTACCATGGTATTCAGGAAAACTGGAGTTGCATTTATTATGAAAATGTAAGCATACAAATTAGGAGCAGCCATAGACATTTGTTCTCCCAGCCTACACTGCCATTCACTAAGATTGTGCCTGACCTGATTACCCCCACAGTCCTGCCTCAATAACCTTTCAGCTCTTGCTTCTCAAAAAATCCAACTGTTTACAATTTTCAAAGACTCTACTTCCACCACCTTTTGAGAAGGGAAGTTGCAAACACTCAACCTCTAAGAAAACAAATACTCTCTACCTCTGTTTTAGATGAGCATTCAAGTCAATTTAGGGAAACCAGTCACCTCAGCAGCTGTGGTGTCTGGTTCGTGGAATTTGTAAGCCAAGAGAGTTTGAATAAAAATCTGCAAGTTATTAGAACTGAATATGTTTAGTGACCAGAATTTGGAGATTCATGTTATGGATGTCAAAAGGAATCATAAATAGAAACAACAGCAGCAGTCTAAGTGAAATAAACTGGAAAGAGGTTACTGATTTAAAAAGCTAAGATACGAGTGATATTTCTCTGGGATTACATCTCTAAATGGATGGTGTTAAGAAACAGATTTTTCTTTTAATGTTTAGAGCCATAGAGATGTACACTACGGAAATAGATCCTTTAGTCCAACTCGTCCATGCCAACCAGATATCCCAACCTAACCTAGTCCCATTTGCCAGCTCCCGGCCCATATCCCTCTAAAACCTTCCTATTCATATACCCATCCAAATACCTTTTAAATGTTGCAATTGTACCAGCCTCCACCACTTCCTCTGGTGAAGGGCTTTTGCCAGAAATGTCATTTTTCCTGCTCGTTGGATGCTACCTGACCTGCTGTGATTTTCCAGCACCACTCTAATCTAGACCCTCACTTCCTCTGGCAGCCCATTCCATATACGCACCATCCTCTGAGTGAAAACATTGCCCCTTAGGTCCCTTTTATATATTTTCCCTCTCACCCTAAACCTAAGCCCTCTAGTTCTGGACTCCCCCACCCCAGGGAAAAGACTTTGTCTATTTATCTTATCCATGCCCCTCATGATTTTATAAACCTCTGTAAGGTCACCCCTCAGCTTTGACACTCCAGAGAAAATAGCCCCAGCTTATTCAACCTCTCCCTATAGCTCAAACCCTCCAACCCTGGCAATATCCTTGTAAATCTTTTCCGAACCTTTTCACTTTTCACAACATCCTTCTGATAGGGAGGAGACCAGAATTGCATGCAATATTCCAAAAGTGGCTTAACCAACATCCTGTATAGCCACAACATGACCTCCCAACTCCTATAGTCAATGCTCTGACCAATAAAGAAAAGCATACCAAACACCTTCTTCACTATCCTATCTACCTGTGACTCTACATTCGAGGAGCTATGAACCTGTACTCTCTTTGTTCAGCAACACTCCCTAGGACTTTACCATTAAGCGTATAAGTCCTGCTAAAATTTACTTTCCAAAAGTGCAGCACCTTGCATTTATCTAAATAAAACTCCATTTGCCACTCCTCAGCCCATTGGCTCATCTGATCAAGATCCCATTGTAATCTGAGGTAACCACCTTCTCTGTCCACTACACCTCCAATTTTTGTTAGATTCTGTATAAGGCTATTTTTGTTTTCCTTTTGTGTAATGAGCAAATGTACCCTTGTGCATATGTTTCCATTACTAATCAACATTTTAAAAATTAAGCATGTATGTCAAGCCAGATTGCATTCTAGCATCTATTGCAGTATTACCATCATGGTGGGTTGTGAAAGAGTGGATGCTCTTATGCAATCGGAATTCATTGAGTTTGTATCTCTTCAAAAGAAATAAATATGTGAGAGTTCTGGACTGAAATCAGGACTGGTATGATGCTGTTTCTTATGCAGATTGGGCTTTTAAAATGGCTTTGAGTGTTGCAAAGACCTTTCTGGTGGAAGATGTAACACTGATTATTTGAACCCTTTGAGTATGGCAAAACTGAAAAAGTAGGTAAGATGAGGGAACAAATAAAATCAAACTCTTGTTAGTGATTATGCAGCAATTAGAATTGGGAGGGCGCCCTGAACTTGATGTGTGTTTACTAGAATTATCTAATTTTTTAAACTAGCAATGGAAAAAGAAATGACTTGGAGAAAGTGAAATTAAGTGACTTGAAAAGATAAGAAAAGAGTGATATAAAAGGGAGAGAATGAAATAGATGGAGTGTTGAAAATGAAACTTGATTAAAGTGTGAGAAGAAGGAGGGAAAGTAAAATCAAAAGAGAGGAGAAAGAAAAAGACAGGAAATTGAATTTTAAAAAGCTTAAACTTCAAGGAGGTAGGCAATCAAGCAAGATGACATTTCTGATGAAGGGTTTGTGCTCGAAATGTCAACTGCCCTTTTTGACTTGGTCTCCGGCATCTGCAGTCCTCACTTTCTCCTAACCAGACAGCATGAGTAGACTAAAGGAAGAAAGAAGTCGTAGCTCAGAGGATGATTCTGATCCAGTGAAGGATTTGATTAACTAGAAATCTACATTTTGTGCCTCAGTTTACAGAAGATTGAATTGAAAGATATTATTTTGAAAGGGTAGCTGGACAGAATATGTCAAGAAAATGTCTGGTCTTAAAATGTCAGTGTTTGGATCAGTAGACGTATGAAAGTATATACTGTACCAGTTTTGTCAGAAGTGCAAGCATCAAACTATGAAACTTAAGTATTGAGATTTGTTTTCTTTTTTATGAGCTTGTCCCTAAAGCTTCTGAGTTAACATTTAGGACTACAAAAAAGAAAACTTGATCAGACATTTGCAGAATTTAAAAGGGAAAAATTAATGGTGTGGGATCAGTGGTTTTGCTCACTGACATTTGAGCGAAAAATAATGTTGATCATGTGAAGGAAGCCATGCTTATGAAATGACTTAAAACTATTATTTCATGAAACTTTAAGACTTATTTAGATGCATGTCACACACATCAAAGATCTGAGAAGCAACAATTCAGGAGATGGATATGATAACTCACACAGACAGCTGGAACAACTAGTGTAATTCTTTTTAAAAACTTAGATGCTGCAGGAGGAAAATCCTGATTTGTTTCTGCTGTGACTGAGTGTTGGACCCTGGGAATAGGCAGGCAGAGGAATCACCTATGGAAAAGGGAGATGGCTTAGGAATTCCGTTATCAAAGACAATTTTTTAAAAATATCTGAGAAAGATGAAGGCAAAAAGAATGGGGCCCATATATTTAGTCCATTGTCTTCCAAAGAAATTCAACAATAGGATCTTGAATTACAAGGTTTGGTGTACACCAAACACCCTGTTCAGAAATTGAATCAAAGTGAACGGCTTGAGTGTTGTTATTAAAATTGCAAATTGCATCTCTTTTCACAAGATATGGATTACATGAAGAAATAATATCCATTGAAGATTCACATTTATATTACAAATATTCAAAAAATAATGAGTAATTTCAGATTAAAACAATTTACATCTTCATCTTATCACTCACAATCTCAGGGAATATTCAGAAGATGGCGTGAAACATTAGAGACCATGATTAGAACTTATTATCATGAATATACTAATGATTAGGATAAAGAAAAGCAGTTGTTAATGTTTATCATTAGGAGTGATGATTCAATCTTTTTGAGCTGATGTATGGTCATAAGGTGAGCAGACCATTTAAAATGATTAAAAATACATTTTATGGCCAAACTCTCAGAGCCTGCACTTCCAATCTATGTTTCCAAGTTTCAGAGAGAAGCTAACCAAAGTTGTGAGGTGGCATTTTAAGTCAGAAATTATAAATCCAAATATTGACCCTCCAGTAATCAAATAATTTGGAGTTACTTAAGCATTTTTGAAATATTATCCTATATTCCAAAAAACCATTGAAGTGACTTACAGAAACTTTCACAGACTTCCAATATATTATTGTTTTATTTGTGTGAATAGGCTAGGAAAAATGTCATTGGCTATACATGATGTTAATGTAGTGATTCATCACCCATAAAACAATGTTCTTACAGATTCAATCCACTGAAATTAGCTTGAGAGGGAAGAGATTAAACTCATGACAGAAAAAAGACATCATTGGAAGGAATTCTGATAGAGCTCTACTCTGATGATGACAAACCCAGATGGATCACAAAGATTTTGAATTATCTCAAATTTAATAAAGCAACAAAGACCAATTTCTATCTAATTTCATGACTGGAGGTGTGCAGTGAAAGAACTGGTTAAGTGTGATTTTTCTTCAAAATTGACTTGATAAAAGGATATTTGCAAGTTCCATTGACAGAACCAAGGGATTATCAGTTTTACTTAGACAAGATGGACTTTTTTCAATCTAAAGTCATGTTATTTGAAATTAATTCTGGATTAGTGGTGCTGGAAGAGCACAACAGTTCAGGCAGCATCCAAGGAGCTTCGAAATCGACGTCTCGGGCAAAAGCCCTTCATCAGGAATAAAGGCAGTGAGCCTGAAGCGTGGAGAGATAAGCTAGAGGAGGGTGGGGGTGGGGAGAAAGTAGCATAGAGTACAATGGGTGAGTGGGGGAGGGGATGAAGGTGATAGGT